>NC_080041.1:106594037-106894037 GCF_012489685.1 Lotus japonicus | reverse complement strand
GATACTGAGAATGAGACATCAGATGCAACTGATGATCCAAAACGACAAGGCTGGTTGGTCCAAATCAGAACAGTTCATGTATTAATTGATTCATTTTATATTAAACAGTTAACACTTTCATTTTTACAGATTTGAATGGAGAAGTGACAGAACGTCGTATGTGGGCTAAACAAGTTCCTAAACTTCCTGTTACGGAGCAAATTATAGTTCCTTTTAAAGGAAATCAGCCTGTTGGAACTGATATTGATGGGCTCTTAGGACAATATCTGGGTCGATTAGCTTCTAACCACAAATTACTTCCTATTAGTTTCAAGAAGTGGCCTGAGGTGGTTAAGACATACAAAGATTGGGTTTGGGAAAAACACATTAAGGTATAAAATAAAGTTTTTTCTCTAGTTTCATATAATAGATTATTTTTTATTTAAATTATAATGTCATAAATAACACCACTATGTGATTAAAGGTCAAGTTTTGGTGGGAGCCAATCCATGAAGCAGCAGCAAGAACAAGCTTTATGATGGATATGGGGAAAAAATGGAGGGAGAATAGGATACGGTTGTTCCACACCAAGTTTGACAAGACATTAAGTCGTGAAGAAAATATCAGAAATCCTCCATTGTCAATTCCACCAACAGAGTGGGCTGCCTTTATAGATTATCGATTGGAAGAGGACACTATGGTATTATTTTATTTAAATTTTAAATGGTTTGACAATCACAATGAAACTTACTTTATTTGGTGCTTGTGTGTAGAAAAAAAGCAAACAAAATGCAGCAAATAGAGCAAAGCTTACGATTACCATACCGGTGGCTCTAAGAAACTAAAGAGAAGAAGTGAAGAGATTGTAAGTATTTTGAAATTATATGTTAAATGTAGTTAGACATTTTATCCCTATTTTGTGTACTTAACAATTAACATTTAAAATTGTGATTCTCTCCAATAGATGAGTCAAACTGGGAAACCAGTGAGTAGGGGCACCTTATATATAGAAACTCATAAGAGAAGGGATGGGAGTTACATTAATGAAGAGGCTCGACAAGTTTGTGTAAGTATTTATCTCTCTCCTTATGTTTATGTTGAAGTTTAGCTTCAAATGTAAGTGATTATGTTGAAACATCTGCACTTGTTTACTTGACATCTGAATTTCTGATTTGATTATGAGAAAAGAGAAACTGATTTGAACATGTTATTAGGATTTGTCTTAGAAGTAGCGTCTGAGTTTATGAGTCTTTAACTGGTTCATGTCATGATAAATAATAATGGATGTTTTTGCTAATACATTGTGTAGGAGAAGATTGCTGAAATTGAGAGTCAGGGAACTGCTCCTGTAGAAGTCGCAATTGATGACTCTCTTGGACAAGTAAAGGGAGCAGAACATTATCCAAGGACAATATATTTTTATAATAATTATTAAAAGCGTTATTTTTTATTTTTGGAAATTTAAAAGAGTTATCATATTTTCAAATAATTATGTTTTATCATTTAACTCAAATTCATTCTTTTAAAATTAATTATATTAGATATACGTAACCAAAAAAAATTAATTATATCAGATATAAATTTTGCTCAAGTTTATAATAAACAAATTTTTATTTGAAATTAAATAAACAAACCTTTCAATAGCTTAGTTTTTTAAACTTTTGTTTATTCTCCTAACTTATATATAATTATTATAAAATTGTTGAACATATCACATAATTTTAATTTTAAATTCTTATTATAATTTTACTTAATTTTTCAATTCAGATGTTGTTTAGTTGGCAAGGACGAGTCACTACCCCTCAAAAAATTATGTGTTCAATTCTACTGGAGCTGAATCCGCCTAAATTTTTATTCACAAAAAGGTATTTAAATCTTAAAATTATTGAGTTTTTTTTTATCATGTAACTCATCTTCCTAGTATACTCTACCAGAATTTTACGTCATATCATATATCTCTTATTGGATTTACTATTTTACGTCATTAATTCTTTAACATTTTTAATTAAATTTTTAAATAAGTTAATTGAATAATTAATATTTATTTTATTTTATTTTTAATAAGAAAATGTTTGAGTGAATTGAATTCCTGTCACCACCATAGATCCGGGCCTCCATACCTCAAAAACCACAGATCACTTGTTGAGATACCATCTAGCAACAACACATCACTGGCATCGGTAGCGGAAATCAAGGCCATAGATAACTTATGAAGATACTTGCATATTATCCATCGACAGCACATCACTCACATCAGTAACAGAAGTCGAACACACAATATTTTGAGCGAAAATGATTTGTCTTAACCAATTTAACCAAATAAAATGAAGAAGATATAAAGTTTAGTAGCTAAAATATTAAATAAAAATAGAATGATGGGAATAATAGAATAATATTGATTTTTTTTATTCATCGAAAAACTAATAAAATAATATTGATGAATTGTGTGAATAATTAAAAAAAAATAACATTAATAACTTTTATACTAATAAGCTATAATAAGGAAACACATCAATAATATTTCCTAATTTGATAGATAATTACAATTAATACCATGTTGTTTAAAAAAAATTAATACCCTAATTACATATCAATATGAAATGTATTTCGTAATCTAGGTTAATATAGAGTTTTTTTTTCTCAGACTATCCATCATTAACAATACTGATTAATTTTATAATCTTTGGTACTCTCATTAAGCAATGGCCACAAAATGCGCTATAATTCAATTGACAATAATCAAATTCATGGGCTATGGAGTTGTCTCTGTATCTTGGCTTCATGCGGGTTCAGTTTGAGACAGATTGCTTACCTCTCTTTCAGGCTTGGAAGAAGGCGATTGGAACCACTTATCTATTTTTTATTATTTATGATTGTCGTAGTTTAATTTCAGCTTTTGATTTTGTTGATTTTTCTTTTGTTCGTCGTCAAGGGAACTCTTGTGCTGATTACCTTGCCCGGAACGCCTCTACCTTTCCTGATGTTGTCTGGATAGAGGAGGGTCCGCCGGAGCTTTCTAGTTTTTTGCGTGCTGATGTATTGGCTTATATGCCGGATTCGCTTTGATTTTAATATTTTATATAAGGTTTTTGTTGAGTTCAAAAAAAAATTCATGACCTCATGGTTAAAGGATAATGTAAGTTAAGGACTACGACTCTACCACACCTTATGCTTAAGTAGAGTTTCTTTGTACCAAAATTTTCTATCAAATCCAATCAAATTAAATATCAAATTTTATTTCCTAATATTAAGGATAGTTTCTTTGCCCTACAAATAGGGACTATATATTTTTCTATCAAATCAAATCAAATATTGCGCGCGCAGTTTCTTCTTTCTTCCGTGAAACTGCTGTTGCAGTTTTCATTAGGTACAACAAAGGAGGTAAAATAAGGTTTTGATGTTCATCACTATGCTAGGGTTCCTTCTTCCCAATCCTGACTTGTGATTTTTTTCTTCAAATCTATTTGTTTTTAATTCAGTGTATAGATCATCATGAAGAGAAGATATGAAGGATTCGCCGTGGGAATCGATCTGGGCACGACGTATTCATGCGTCGGAGTGTGGCAGGATCAACACAGGAGAGTGGAGATTATCCACAACGATCAAGGCAACAAGACAACACCTTCTTTTGTTGCTTTCACTGAAAATCAAAGGTTGATTGGTGATACTGCTCTAAATCAGGCTTCTGCTAACCCAGACAACACTGTTTTTGGTAAAGTTTCTACTTTTGTTATTGTTTTTTTTGTTTAACCATCCTCTATTGAGACAATCATATTCGGCCGAGGCGAGGTAAAGGTGACCTTAGGTTCAATAAGTTACTTTCAACCACTGCGACACGGCACTCATCGGGTATTTTTGTTATTGTATACAGATGAATATATTTTTAAACAACAGTGTTTGTCCTTTTTTTCTCCATAATATACAACATTGCTGATATTCTTAACACTAACGTTTCATTACCCACCTATTTTCGCCTCCATCTAGAGAGAAGTAGGAGATATGATTAGTAATGTGATGAGATAAAAACAGAGAAATAGGAAGAAACAAACATGGAATCAGGATGAAAGAAAAAATTGGTTTGGCTATATCAAAGTTGTATTTAAGTGCATGTGGAAAATGTTTGGTGAACACATAGTGGGTGTAAACATCGAGAGTGAATAAGGAAGAGAACAAAAGAAATGATAGGTGTAATATATTATCTGATGTGATAAAAAGTAAAATTGTAGTGTCTGGGGTGTCGGTACTGTTTTAATTTGAAGTTTGGAAAAGTTAGGAAATGTTTACTAATGAAATTTTTTCTATTCGTGGAACATGTAAATACATATTTAAGCCTTTATTTCTTTTTGTTGGACTAATGAACGATGATACATTATTATATATTTCTTCAGATGCAAAGAGATTAATTGGTAGGAAATTCAGTGATCCTGTGGTTCAAAATGATGTGATGTTGTGGCCATTCAAGGTCATTGCTGGTGTTAACGACAACCCTATGATTGTTGTTAAGTACAAAGGTCAGGAGAAGAAGCTTTCAGCTGAGGAAATCTCATCTATGGTCCTCACAAAGATGCGGGAGAGTGCAGAGGCATATTTGGAAGCCCCTGTGAAGAATGCTGTTATTACTGTGCCTGCTTACTTCAATGATGCCCAGAGAAAAGCCACCATAGATGCCGGTACCATTGCTGGCCTCAATGTTATGCGGATAATCAATGAACCCACTGCTGCAGCTCTTGCATATGGCCTTGACAAGAGAATCGACTGTGTTGGAGAACGGAATATTTTTGTATTTGATCTTGGTGGAGGTACTTTTGATGTGTCTCTCCTTACAATTAAGGATAAGGTCTTCAGAGTTAGGGCCACGGCTGGAAACACTCACCTTGGGGGAGCGGACTTTGACAACAGAATGGTGGACTACTTTGTAGAAGAGTTTAAAAGAAAGAACAAAGTTGACATTAGAGGGAACTCAAGAGCACTAAGGAGGTTGAGAAATGCGTGTGAGAAGGCGAAAAGGACACTCTCTTATGCTGTTGTCACAACAATGGAGATAGATGGCTTGTTTCAGGGCATTGACTTCCATTCGTCGATTACTCGTGCCAAGTTTGAGGAGATCAATATGAATCTTTTTGAAGAGTGTATAAAGACTGTTGACAGGTGTCTTAATGATGCTAAGATGGACAAGAGTAGTGTGGATGATGCTGTCCTTGTTGGTGGTTCTTCTAGGATTCCCAAAGTGCAGCAGTTATTGCAGGACTTCTTCAAAGGAAAGGAACTGTGCAAGAGCATTAACCCTGATGAGGCTGTTGCTTATGGTGCAGCGGTCCAGGCTGCATTGTTGAGCGAGGGCATTAAGAATGTTCCAAACTTGGTCCTATTAGACGTTACCCCGCTGTCCTTAGGTTGGGGGCTAATAAGAGATCGCATGAGTGTAGTGATTCCTAAGAATACTGCTATTCCGGTGAAGGAGACAAAAGAATACGTTACAGTTAAAGATAACCAACCCGGTCTCTTGATTAAGGTTTATGAGGGTGAGAGAACAAGAGCCAGTGATAACCATTGTCTGGGTTGTTTTACTCTTTCTGGCCTGCCTTCTGTTCCTCGCGGCCATCCTTACAATGTATGCTTTGCTATCGATGAAAATGGCATCCTAACTGTTTCTGCGGAGGAAAAAACCACTGGAAATAAGAGCAAGATTACCATAACTAATGACAAAGGAAGACTGTCATCCAAAGCAATTCAGAGAATGATTGAAGAGGCTGCAATATACAATGATGATGATAAGAAGTTCCTCAGGAAGGCCAATGCAATGAATGCTTTGGATGATTACGTTTACAAGATTAGGAATGCATTACAAAAGGAAGGTATCAATCCAAAGCTTTGCTTACAAGAAAATGAGAAGATCAATTCTGCTATTACCAAGGCCACGAATTTGCTTGGTGATAGTAACCAACAGGGTGAACTAGATGTGATTGAGGATTATGTGAAGGAGCTTGAGAGCATCTTTGAAGACATTATGGGCAAGATTGGCTAGTTCCTTTTCAGTTTAAGATTTTTGTACTGTGCTGAATGCCCCTTTGTATATGATAAATGCAAACTTTTATGATCCATATTATCTAAAACTAGTTATTGAAGTTTAAATTTTGTTCTGGTTATATTGTTTAAATCACTACTGTGGTTTAATTGGGAATAAACATCCTGAAATGATGATCCGTAGAAGACTGATAATTGGACTTGAAGCTTCTTGCTCATACTCTGCAATTTAGTGTTAATTATATGCTTCAAGGCTGCAACTAAGTAGAGTTATCTGAGTTTTAAAATTACTTTTCCTGATGTAGTGTTTCAAATAAATAAGTTTGTTGTTATCAGTGTCTTAAATCATGGAAATAATTGGTTGGAGGCTTAATTGATAATAGAAATAAGGGGTGGTTGCTTAATCATGCAGATAAAGGTTTAGTGGCCTAACGCAAGGAGAAACACACCTGTTTTTCTTGTTTTGCTTTTGCGTTATAAATGTAACAGATTGCAAATGAATGGAATCCTTTGCTGCAATTGGATTTCTTTTCTCTTTGCACCCAAATCAGAATATAGACACATGACTTTTATGTTTTTCATGTTTACAGCCAACAATGACTAACATTCCATAGGAGTAGTAAATTACAAGGCCATTAGAACCAAAAGATATTCACACACCTAACTGAGTACACTAGATTACTCCTTTGCCTGTCACCTTCACAAATTTTTATGGAGCATCTGGGCTGGAAAGTCATATACAATTGGTACCAGCCATATTATTATCTAGAGGAGGAGCAATTGCTCCAGTAAAACTCAAAATTTTAATTCAATCGCCTTTGCTAGTCCATAAGTTTAAATTCATATCCAAGTCCAACTATCACTTACTTATGATAAGAGCTGACAGAAATTTCTGTTTACGTCATGCCTAATATCATTGAATCTGGGATAAAAAACTAAAAATGATAAAAAGAAACATGATCCAATAATAGCATATGTAATCAAAGAAGCAAAACAAGCAATGTAACATTAGAAATATGAAAGACAGAAATTAGAACATGCCAAAAAAATTATAACAATTTTTTAATAATAATCCTCATCACTATCCTCATCAGTCAGACCCTTGTTGATCTTGGCCATAGCAGGTTGAAACATGTTCTTAAGCTCCCTTAACAAGTCCACAAACACAAACGCATCTTGCTGCTGTTCACCATCAAGCAAATTTTCCCCCTTTAAAATTGCTGAATTGATCTTGACTTGGTCCATCGGGGAAAGCTTAGAACTAACAGACTTATCCTTCATTACTCTTTTCATATTGTAAACATAATCATCAACAGCATTCACTGCTTTCACCTTCTTCTGGAACTTCATATCTTCAGCCTTGAAACTCTCAGCTTCTTGAATCATTCTCTCAATTTCTTCAGTTGAAAGCCTTCCATCTTCATTTGTTATACTAATCTCTTTTTTATTACCAGTGGTTTCTTCCTCTGCAGAGACATTTAATATACCATCAAAATCTATAGCAAAGCTTACTTTGATAGGAAGGCCTCGCAGAGCAGGAGGAACTGAAAGATTAAACAAACCCAGCAAGTTGTTTTCAGTTGCTATAGTCCTCTCGCCCTCATAAACCTCAATCAAGGCTGATAATTGGTTATCCTCAATTGTAGAGTATACTTGTGTGTTCTTAACAGGAATTGTAGAATTCTTAGGAATCACTACACTCATGAGATCTCCTTTTGTGTTTATACCAAGAGACAGTGGTGTCACATCCATCAACACCAAGTTTGGAACATTATTAACACCTTCAGTCAACAAAGCAGCTTGGACAGCTGCACCATAAGCTACAGCCTCATCGGGGTTGATGCTCTTGCACAGATCCTTACCCTTGAAAAATTCCTCCAATAACTCCATAACTTTGGGAATCCTAGAAGAACCACCAACAAGGACAACATCATCAATATCACTCTTGTCTATCTTAGAATCATTAAGACACCTCTCAACTGTCTCCATACACTTTATAAATAGATCCATGTTGAGTTCCTCAAACCTGGCGCGAGTAATTGTTGAAGAGAAGTCAGTATTCACAAATAAAGCATCAACCTCAATTGTGGTATCTACAGAAAATGAGAGTGTCCTTTTTGCCCTCTCACAGGCAGTTCTCAACCTCCTCAGGGCTCTTGGGTCCTCACTAATATCCTTCTTGTACTTTCTCTTAAACTCCTTAACAAAATGATCCACCATTCTGTTGTCAAAGTCCTCTCCTCCAAGGTGAGTATCACCAGCAGTGGCCTTCACTTCAAAATTATCATCTTTTATTGTGAGAAGAGACACATCAAATGTGCCGCCACCGAGATCAAAGATGAACACATTTCGCTTTTCATTAAAACTAGATTTCTTCTGAAGGCCATAAGCAAGACCTGCAGCAGTTGGTTCATTGATTATCCGCATAACATTGAGGCCAGCAATAGCACCAGCATCTTTGGTGGCTTTTCGCTGAGAATCATTGAAATAAGCCGGCACAGTGATAACTGCATTTTTCACTGGTGACCCCAAAAAGGCCTCAGCAATCTCCTTCATCTTTGACAGAACCATGGATGAGACTTCCTCAGGGACAAGGCGCTTCTCCTCACCCTTGTAGTTAACAACAATAGAGGGTTTTTCATCAGTTCCAGCAATGACCTTAAAGGGCCACAGCTTAATATCATCCTGAATAATGGGATCGTTGTATTTCCTACCAATTAACCTCTTTGCATCTGCGAAAGTAAAAACAGTGTTGATGTATAACTAGTTTTTTCTGATAAAAACATAGCAGAGAAATAATAATAGCCATGAAGGAAATTAAGACAGAAAGGCCAAAAAAAAGTTTTTTTTACCAAAGATAGTATTTGATGGGTTTGCTGCAGCTTGATTTTTGGCAGCATCACCAATCAATCTTTGAGTATCAGTGAAAGCAACAAAGGAAGGAGTAGTTTTATTTCCTTGTTCGTTGAAAATGATCTCAGCTCTATTGTTCTGTTCCTGCCAAACAGCAACACATGAATAGGTGGTGCCTAAATCAATTCCTATTGCAGGTCCCTCATATTTTTTGGCCATTCTCTCTCAAGTGATTGAAGACTGTTTCTATAGATAAAATGATGAATTCAGATTGCAAAAGACATGTTGCGTTGGTTTTTATAATTGTGAATGTGATGTGAAATGAAGTGAATGTGTTCAGGTTAATACTTAAAGCTGCATCATGTATCTTGATTCCATCAATTGAATTTATATCTTCCACTCACTATTGTAATTAACTGTGCCCCTTCGTGCTCTTTCTATGGAAAAACTGAAAGCCTTTAAGTTTTTACTGTGATGTACATTAACTACTTTTCCTTATTCAAGGTCACAACTCACAAGGTAACCTTTTCATATGTTCGCAAACTTATCATTGTGACTTCTCAGTGTCCTGCTATAGTTTGAAAATAATAAGGTACAGACATGACGCCATCTTTTTGACAAATTCAAATTGGGGGAAAATAATTTTTTTAAACTCTTAAATCTTAATTTACTCTTCACGCAGTTGTGGCAGCTATACAGGATGCCATTTCTTTAACAAAATCTTATTGGCGGGTGCAACCGCCACAAAGTGACATCACAATATTTGCCACAAACTACTGGTGACAGCTCATTCACGACTGGCGGTTATCATGCCCACAAGAGAAAAAGACCAGCCACTATGTTTTCTTGCCTAGCATCACCGTTTCAACCGACGCGAGTCCATGCAGATAGTGGTGGTTCACTCTTACTCTCACTAATCAAATGAGTGGGCTCATGACGCTCGTAGTAGGAAGGTTAAATCTATGGCTTTCAAGGTAGATTTTGAAAAGGCCTACGATTCAGTAAGGTGGGATTTTCTTTATTATATGATGATGAGAATGAATTTTTGTGGGAAGTGGATTTCTTGGATCCAAGGTTGTTTAGAATCTGCAAGGGTTTCCGTTATTGTGAATGGAAGCCCTACTGAAGAGTTTAATATGGAGAAAGGTTTACGCCAAGGCGACCCGGTGGCACCTTTTTTATTTCTAATTGTTGCCGAGGGACTGAATGGCCTTCTCAGACAAGCGGTATCCCAACAACTGTTCACTGGATACAAATTTGGTAAAGGTGCTGGAACAGAAATCTCAATTCTCCAATTTGCAGACGATACTTTGTTTATTGGGGAAGCATCTCGAAAGAATGTTTTTACAGTGAAATCTATTCTGAGATGTTTTGAGTTGGTTTCCGGTTTAAAGGTGAATTATAATAAAAGTAAGTTGGCTGGTGTTGCGTTTGAAGGCAGAGATTTACAGGTATTGGCGAACATACTGAATTGTAAATTGATGGATTTCCCTTTCCGCTATTTAGGCCTCCCTATAGGGGGGAATCCTCGTCGTATAGATTTCTGGGAGCCCGTTGTTGCTAAATTGAAGTGCAGATTGTCTCGATGGAGAAGTAAGAATCTATCCTTTGGTGGTAGGATTTGCTTGATTAATAGTACTCTATCCTCCATTCCTTTGTATTTTCTTTCATTCTTCAAAATGCCTCAAGGGGTGGTCAAAGCTTGTAATAAGGTGATGCGAACTTTCCTTTGGGGAGGTTGTGATGAGCAAAAGAAACTGGCCTGGGTAAAATGGGAAACGGTTTGTAAACCAAAGGATCAAGGTGGCTTGGGTATTAGACAATGGGGTCATTTCAATAAGGCTTTATTAGGGAAGTGGAGATGGAGACTGTTGACGGAAGGGACAAGCCTCTGGTGCAAAGTGCTATTTTCAAAATATAATCTCCAACAAGGGAGGGAATTTGTCTCTATTCCAAGGAAAGCTTCAGCATGGTGGAAGGACATCATTTCCTCTTGCTGCCGGCCCTTGAATGACTGCTGGTTCGACGAGGCCTTAAAGAAGAACATTGGAGAAGGAAATTCAGTTCGGTTCTGGCATGATGCTTGGCTTGGTGACACCCCTCTGGTAGCTAAGTATGGAAGTTTGTTTAGCTTATCTCTTCAACCTCAACACCTTGTTGCCGATATGGGAAGATGGGAGGAAGATAGTTGGACTTGGTCTCTCATTTGGTCTCGCGAATTGCAACATGATGACGAAATGCTGTTTCATAATCTTTTTGTAGAACTGAACCAATTTTCACTCAGAAAGAATAGTCCGGATAAATTGGTGTGGTCTGTAAATGGGGAGGATAATTACTCTGTGAAATCTGCTTATGATTGGCAGAGAAGATGGGAGTATTCTGAGTCAGATCCAGCTTTCAGCTTGCTTTGGCGCCTTCCTATCCCTTCTAATGCTAAAGCTTTTATTTGGAGGGTGTTCTGGAACAGGGTACAGACTAAGGACAATCTAAGGAAAAGGGGTATCTTGCCTGGTGGTGCAACGTCGCAGTGTCCCTTTTGTGAAGAGGAAGAGGAAGGTTCGAATCATTTATTCTTTACTTGCCGTTTTTCATATTCTGTTTGGTGTTCTTGTTATAGCTGGTTTGGATTTGAATCTGTTTTTCCTGAGGATTGGAGATCGCATTTAAATCAGCATGTTAGAGGTTTCTGTAATCTGAAACAGAGGGCAGGTTTTGTTGCTGTGTGGTGCGTAGTTGTGTGGTGTTTGTGGTGTCATCGAAATAATGTTATTTTTTGGGGTGAGTCAGTTGACAGAGATGTAGTCTATGATTTGATTCAGCGTCGTTCTTGGTGCTGGTTGTCTGCAAAATGGAAGGAGTTCCGAAGCTCATTATTCGAATGGATTTCCAACCCAGGAGAATGTCTGCAACAGGTTTGATGGAACAACTTTATTTACAAGGAAATAGTGGAAGTAGAATAAATTGTGAGCTGGTTCAGCACAAGGTTTGGTTAGGGGGTAAGTATTCAGAAGTTGCATTAATGAATCAAGGCTCTGATGTGAATTACGTAACTCAAGTCAAGGTGCTGCTGTTTCTTTTATTTAGATTGCTATGTGGTATCACATTGATGAGTGTAATTTTAAGTTATGGTGTTGCTGATTTTTTTGAGATGGATGTGAGATAATTGGAATTGGGGACATATCACTTGAATTTTTGTGGCTTCATGGAATTTGGGACCTGTTGCTATGATGTCAGGAAAGCTGTCTTGTGAGATGATCCTCCTTTCTTCTAGCTGGGGTGATTATCATCTTGTCTTGTGTATGGCCGTGAACTTATGTTGGGAGTGCTTACACTATTTTTTTCATTATGGCATTGGTGATTACAAGATGAAGGCTTTCAGGAGTTATACTCATATGCTATAGTATATATTGAAGGGTTCTTTGAGGTTACAGCATGGTGATCCATCGAATTTTGCAGTGGGATTTGCAGTGGGATCTGAATTGGATGCAAGGCTTGGCCGCTGGGTCGGGGAGGGTTATTAGAATTCTTTGTAAACTTCCTTGAAATATCATCTTGACTTTTCAAAATTGGTACTCTTTTTCCTTGCTAGGTTTTCCCAAGGGGGTTTTACCCTAGTAAGGTTTTAATGAGGCTTGTTTTGTTAAGTCTATTTTCAAGGAGTATTAGGTGGGGTAGTTTCGTCATCTTTAAGGTCTTTGTTTTTTTCTAATTGGTAGTATCTTTTATCTTTTTCTTTCTTTTTGTATTGGGTTGAAGTACCCTTGTACTTCTATTCAATATAATTCTTATTGCCTATAAAAAAAAAAAAAACTAATCAACTACCTGTAAACCTTCAAATTTTAGTATAACAACATTGTTGCTCCAAATGACTTTAAGTGTTAAATGAATAAAGTATGTTCCCATTGGCTTTGTTTATAACTCAAGCATTTCATCACCTTATAACAACATGGTCTTCTCAGTGAGTCTTGTAAGTTAATTTATGCACTCTCCCTATGAAGAATATCTTAATGTTGTTTGTAGACACCTAAAGGTACTTGAAGAGTACTAAAGGGAAAGGGTTGTTATGCAATAAAAATACTTAGCAATGTATTGAACCATATACTAATGTTGATTGGGTTGGCTCAATCACGGATAGGAGATCAATATCAAGGAAAAACTCCTTTGTGTGGGGTAATCTTTTTACTGGGCAAAGCAAAAAGCTAAGTGTGGTTGCTAGAAGCAGTGAAGTAGAGTGCAGGTCAAGGGCCCAAGATTTGTTAAGAGAGCTTAAGAGTATATTTTGAAACAGCAATGGCCAAGATTAATAATCCTTGGACTGATCAGGAAAGTGATGATGATGATTATTAATAAAATTTAAGTAATTAGCTTTGCATTCATCAATTTTAGCTTACTCATGTTTAATGTTGGAGTTGCTTGATTTGCTATTGGTATAACATATGCTATAATGGGAGCATGTTTCTTCTTATTTTTGTTAGCATTTTCTGCTTCAATCAGATAAAACATGAACCATGAAGTAAAAGGAAATCTTTGTGACAGCTATTATCATGAATATTTCAATTTTAGAAATCTGTATTCTGTGATTGACCGTTCAAAATTGATATACTTCTGTGATGTGTAATTTATGCCTAATTGTTCATAGAATTATTAGACTTATACTGCAGGATGCTTGCTGTCTGGGTTAAGTTTTTAGTTTGTACATTGTAGCTTTTGTCTTCCTTCTCTGTTAAGTCTGCATAACCATTTCTGAATGAGTTGTTGAAGGTTTGGGCTGGGAATTCATGTTAGATGAATCGTGCAATAAATAAATGGATTCAACCATTCAAGTGTTAAGTTAGCACCTAAAATTGTCTTACTTTTTACAATACGCTTCCGGACTCACATTCCTACCAAGAAACAAATATGGGTGGATGCAGCCGTAATAGTGATTACATGTTGTTGCAAGACTCAAAAACTCTTGAAGTTGGAGTTGCATGCTGCATTTTATAACCCTGCAAGTAGGCCATTATATATATAAGTTAAAAGTATGTTAGCTTAATCAATTTATATGTTGAAAAGAAAAGAGAGAGAATTTGGAGTTTTAGATTTTATTAGGCATCTGAGAAGTAAAATCTACCACGAGATAACAAATTGTAGGTGAATCGAAGAAATGTGATAACCAAGAAGTCCAATTATCAATCTTCTACGGATGTTGAAGATTTATTAACAACACAGGCTACAAGTCTATAAGTTGGTTTTAAGTCCCACTTTACAGCCATTTTGCACAATGCAAATGATGGTTACTATGAACCAGAGTAACATCTTTTCTATTTCTCTTATTTTTTGGTAAGCTAATAACTTTCTATGTCAAAACAGATAATTAAGCGCACACAACATACATAATACTATCAAAAAGCTCATCATTTCAGGATGTTTAGTGCCAGGTAAACCACATTAGCTATTTAAACATAAGCAGTACAAAATTTAGATAATATGGATCATAAAAGTTTGCATTTATCATATGCAAAAAAGGGAGCATTCAGCAGAGTCCAAGAAACTTAATTGAAAAAGGAACTAGCCAATCTAGCAAAAAAAGTCTTCAAAGGTGCTCTCAGGCACATCATCCTCAAGAGCATCAAATTCAACCTGCTGATCATTATCACCAAGCAATTTACTAAATTTAATCGTTAATAATCCTCATCCAGTCAACCCAATTTTCTTCCAATCCTATCCATAGCAGGTTCAAAAATGCTCTTAAGCTCCCTTAAAAACTCAACAAATACAATTGTCTCCTCAAGCTGGGCATCATCAAGCAAATTTTGGCCCTTCACAATAGCTGAATTGATCTTAACTTGCTCCATTGGGGGAAGCTTAGAACTGACACTCTTATCCTGCATAAGTTTGATCATATTGAAAAGGTAATCATCCAGAGTATTCATTGCTTTCGCCTTCTTCTGGAACTCCATATCCTCAACCTTGAAATTCTCAGCTTCCAGAATCATTCTCTGAATTTCTTCACTTGAAAGTCTTCCATCTTCATTTGTAATTGTAATATCTCTCTTATTCCCAGTTGTTTCTTCCTCCGCAGACACATTTAAAATACCATCTTCATCTGTAGAAAAGCATACTTTGATCGGAAGTAGTCGAGGAGCCGGGGGAACTGCAAGACTAAACAAACCCAGCAAGTTGTTTTCACTGGCTCTTGTTCTCTCACCCTCATAAACATTGATTGCAGCAGATAGTTGGTTATCATAACCTGTGAAGTATACATGTTCCTTCTTTGTTGGAATGGTAGAGTTTCTAGGGATCATTACACTCATGAGATCTCCTTTTATTGATATACCAAGAGACAAAGGAGTAACATCCATCAACACCAAGTTTGGAACATTGTTAGTTCCTTCGGTCAACAATGCAGCTTGCACAGCTGCACCATAAGCAACAGCTTCATCAGGATTGATCCCCTTGCACAGTTCCTTACCTTCAAAAAAATCCTGCAATAGTTCCTGAACTTTGGGAATCCTAGAAGAGCCACCGACAAGAACAACATCATCTATGTCACTCTTGTCCATCTTAGAATCATTAAGACACCTCTCAACTGTCACCATACACTTTGTAAATAGATCCGCGTTGAGCTCGTCAAATCTGGCACGTGTAATTGTCGAACAGAAGTCAGTGCTCTCATATAAAGCATCAACTTCAATATTTGTGTCAACCGCAAATGAGAGTGTCCTTTTCGCCCTCTCACAAGCACTTCTCAATCTTCTTAAGGCTCTGGGGTTCCCACTAATGTCCTTCTTGTGCTTCCTCTTAAACTCATTAACAAAATGGTTAACCATTCTGTTATCAAAGTCCTCTCCTCCGAGGTGTGTATCACCAGCAGTGGCCTTTACTTCAAAGTTATCATCCTCAATTGTGAGCAGAGACACATCGAAAGTGCCGCCACCAAGATCAAAGATGAACACATTGCACTTACCATCAAAACTAGATTTCTTCTGAAGGCCATATGCGAGACCTGCAGCCGTCGGTTCATTGATTATCCGCATGACATTGAGGCCAGCAATGACACCTGCGTCTTTAGTGGCTTTTCGCTGAGAATCATTGAAGTAAGCTGGCACAGTGATAACTGCATTCTTCACTGTAGACCCCAAGAATGCCTCAGCAATCTCCTTCATCTTTGTAAGAACCATGGATGAGATTTCCTCAGGAGCAAGGTGTTTTTCCTCACCCTTGTAGTTAACGACAATGGTGGGTTTGTCATCAGTTCCAGCAATAACCTCAAAGGGCCACAGCTTAACATCATCTTGAATAACTGAATCGCTATATTTCCTTCCAATCAATCTCTTTGCATCTGCAAAAATAAAAACTATGTTGATGCAAAACTAAAAACATAGCAGAGAAAGGAATTGAAGACAGAAAAACAAACGAACATCAGTTACCAAAGACAGTGTTTGAAGGATTTGATGCAGCTTGATTTTTGGCAGCATCACCAATCAATCTTTGTGTATCAGTGAAAGCAACAAAAGAAGGGGTAGTCCTATTTCCTTGTTCATTATGAATGATCTCAGCTCGATTGTTCTGTCCTTGCCATATAGCAACACATGAATAGGTAGTGCCTAAATCAATTCCTATTGCAGGACCCTCATATTTTTTTGCCATTTTCTCTCAAGTGACTGAAGACTGTTGAATTCAGAGTTTTGAAGAAATGAAGCATATTGGTCAATATGTAGGGGTTGGTTTTTATTAGTATTATGAATACACGCAAGTACCTTGATTTCATCAATTGAAATTATATCTTCCACTCACCATTAACATTTAACAGAGACCCTTCGTGGTCTGTGCAAAAAGTATTGAACGCCTTTAAGTTTTAATGTTAAATACATTAATTACTTTTGGTTCTTCAAGGTCACAAGGTAAGCTTTTCATATGTACGCGGACTTGTTATTCACTGTTTATTGTGACTTCTCAGTATCCTGCTATAGTTTGAAGTTTGAACACAATCACAAGGTGGAGAAACATGACCCTTAGGCTCATTGGGAAAAAAATTGTTGATTAAATTACACTAAAATTGTAGATTAAGTTGTACTCCATTTTCTTTTTTCTTGAAGTTTCACTATGTAACTTACTCAAATATCTTACACTTTACCCAATTTATATCAAGTAGCACTACTGAGGGCTCGTTTGGTGGTCATAATAGCATAAAAGCAGAATATGATAAATGATTGGAAAAGGACAGGATATGATAAGAGCAGGATAGACTTTTATCCTATCTTACGTTTGAGGTGAACAAAATATTAATATGATATGATATAAACAATGAAAAATGTATCAAATATTCCTTTGAAATAAAAAAAATTCATAATATTCATAAGCTGATATCCTATCATGTCAGGATAATTTCTATCATAACTCTCCCTTCTAGATAACTTTTACACACGATAGACAGGATATAATAAGCGACATGATAGTGTTATCCTATCCTGCTGACGTAACAAACAATATATTACAGGAGGATAGAATTATTGCTATCGTATCATGTCTGTTTATCATGTCCATCAAACGAACCCTTAAAAACTTGTGACCGTTATAAATCATAGCTAATACATACAAACTAGATATTATACCCGTGCGTTGCACGAGTTTATTTACAATATTTTTTACCATTATATATAAATTATTATAGTTTAAATAAATAAAAGTTAAAATATTTTTTAATTATAACTTTAAGAAAATAAATAGGGTTAAGATATTTCAATAAATATAATTAGAGTTTTTTGTGTGTAAATAATTAATATTACTCAAATTTAATTATTCATATTTAATTATTATCGTAGAAATAACAATTTAAAAATTTATTTATTTAATAATATGAAAAATTATTAAGTTAATTTGAGGAGAGATATTTCTTAAGTTATACTTATAATAAAATCAAGGATAAGCAATAAATGTAGCACGGCTAGAAGTCAAAACCTGTTTTCCGAGATAAAGAGGCTCGCAGGTTTTTAATCTTTAATGCATTTACTTCGATCACAAAACCTGTTTTCCGAGATTATGTATGCCATTTCAATTTCAAATTTCAATTTCAAAAAAAAAATGTATGCCATTTCTTTCTGCACTTTATATCTTCCAAACCCTTAACTCATTTCTTTTGATCACAAACACAAATTTGGTTAGCCTGAAAGAATGACAGAAAAATATGCAGCATGCGCCATAGGAATTGACCTTGGTACCACTTATTCATGCGTTGGAGTGTGGCAGGAGCAACAAGATAGAGTGGAGATTATCCACAATGACCAAGGCAACAATACCACACCTTCTTTTGTTGCCTTCACAGATAAACAAAGGTTGATTGGGGAAGCTGCTAAAAATCAAGCTGCTACCAATCCAGACAACACTGTTTTTGGTAACTTTTTTCCTAAACTTTCCTTTCTGCCTACCTTGTGTATGATGAAATGACTAATTAAAATTATTACCAATTTTTGCAGATGCTAAGAGGTTAATTGGAAGGAAATTTAGTGACCCCATTATTCAAAAAGATATTTTATTGTGGCCCTTCAAAGTCATTGGCGATGTTAATGACAAACCCATGATTGTCGTTAGCTACAAAGGCCAAGAGAAGGAACTTTCAGCGGAGGAAATTTCATCTATGGTTCTCATAAAGATGAAGGAGATTGCAGAGGCATTTTTGGAGGCACCTGTGAAGAATGCAGTTGTCACTGTTCCTGCTTATTTTAATGACTCGCAGAGAAAAGCCACCAAGGATGCCGGTGCCATTGCTGGCCTCAATGTTATTCGTATAATCAATGAACCAACTGCTGCAGCTATTGCATATGGCCTTGAAAACAGAACACGTTGTGTTGGAGAAAGAAATGTTTTTGTGTTTGACCTTGGTGGGGGTACTTTTGATGTGTCTCTGGTTACAATTAAGGATAACGTCTTTGAAGTTAAGGCCACTTCTGGAAACACTCACCTTGGGGGAGAGGACTTTGATAATAGAATGGTAGAATATTTGGCAAGGGAGTTCAAGAAGAAGCACAAAATGGACATCAAGGGGAATGCAAAAGCTCTGAGGAAGTTGAGAAAAGCATGTGAGAGGGCGAAAAGGACACTCAGTTTTGCTGTTGATACCACCATTGAGGTAGACGCTTTATTCGAGGGAATAGACTTTAGTTTTCCAATCTCTCGTGGGAGGTTTGAGAAGATCAACATGGATCTATTTGAGGAGTGTATGGAGACTGTGGAGAGGTGTCTTACTGATGCTAAGATGAAGAAGAGTAGTGTGGATGATGTCGTTCTTATTGGTGGTTCTTCTAGGATTCCCAAAGTGCAGCAGCTATTACAAGATTTCTTCAATGGGATGGAATTGTGTAGGAGCATTAACCCTGATGAGGCTGTTGCATGTGGTGCAGCCGTCCAGGCTGCTTTGTTGAGCGAGGGCGTTAAGAATGTTCCAAAGATAGCTCTTTCGGATGTTACACCTCTTTCACTAGGTATTGCAGAAGAAGGAGATCTCATGAGTGTTGTGATTCCTAGGAACACTACCATTCCTGTGAAGAAAACAGAAGAATACGTTACAATTTATGATGACCAATCCAGCCTTTTAGTCGAGGTTTATGAGGGTGAGAGATCAAGAGCCAGTTATAACAATTTGTTGGGTTATTTTTATCTTACTGGCATTACTCCCGCTCCTCGTGGTCATCCTCATGATGTATGCTTCGCTATTGATGAAAATGGTATCCTCACTGTTTCTGCTAAGGAAAAAACTAATGGCAATATGAATGAGATTACCATAACCAATGACACAGGAAGACTGTCACCCGAAAAAATCAGAAGATTGATTGAAGAAGCTGAGAATTACAAGGCAGAAGATATGAAGTTCAAAAAGAAGGTTAAAGTAATGAAGGACATGGAGGATTACCTTTATGATATGAAAAAGCTTGTTACGGATAAGGGTGTCAGTTCTAAGCTTTCTACAGTGGACCAAGTTAAGATCAATTCAGCTATTGTAAAGGGAAAAATATTGCTTGGTGGTGACCAGCAGGAAGATACGTTTGTATTTGTGAACATGTTAAGAGAGCTTAAGAGCATATTTGAACCTGCAATGGCCAAGATTAATAATGGTTGGACTAATGAGGAAAGTGATAATGATTGATAAAATTTAGTTATTTGCATTGCATTAATCAATTTCAGCTTTTCATTTTAAATATTGGAGTTGCTTGTTTTGCTTGTTTGATTACTATAATGGGAACATACTTCTTTTTGTTAGTAGTATTTTCAGTTTCAATCACACTAGGCATGAAGCAAACAGAAATCTATGACAGCTTTTATCATAAATATTTTAATTATAGCAATTTGTATTCTGTGATTGACCATTCAAAATTGGTATGCTTAATTGATGTATATAATTCATGCTCTGTAACTAAAATTGTTCATAGAATTGACTATTGACTTCTACTGCAAGATGCTTGCTGTCTGAGTTAAGGTCTTAGCTTGTAGTTTTTCACTTCCTTTTCTGTTAAGTGTTCATAACTACCTTAGCTGAATGAGTTGTCAAAGATTTGGGTTGTGAATTCATATTTGATGGTCCATGCACTGAATCAATTGATACAAGTGTTAAGTTTGTACCTAAAATTCTGTTACTTTTGACATTCCTGCATCTTGAGTCACAGTTCTACCAAGAAACAAATACTGGTTGATATGACTGCAATGGTAATAATGATGTTGCTGCCAAGACTCAAAAACCCGTGATGTTGAAATTCTGAATTTTCTCTCCAAGTTCAAAACAACAATTTTTTTTGGGTGTGTAACAAGTTCTGTTTTTAAATTAGTAGATTTTCATACTGGTGAGTTTTCCTTTTCATTTTTTACATTTGACTAATTTTTTTCTACTGTAGGATCACTTTGTGGAATGTCAAAAAATGGCTATAAATCTGAATAACATTGGTTAAATATTGTCTTGCAGATATCCACTTACATGATCCTTGCTATTCCAAGCAATGCATCTGATAAATTGTCTCTCAGGTCAAGAACTTAGAGAAGAAGCATATAATTAGGCTCTCCAGGTGTGCTTACTTCTCGTTACCATATGCTATTATTCTCTTCTCAAATTTGAGGTTTCACTCTTCATCAAGAATTAGTTCAAACTTGTCTAAATGGACCTCATGTACGACTACGTTACTCTAGCTGATATCAATTTTCCGGACTCTGAATTAGTGATAGGAGAATACTAAAAAGCATGTCTTAGAACTGAATAAATTGCCTACGAGATTATGGTTTCCTTACTGCTAAAACTGCCTAAGAGATTCTGGGGTCCTTACTAGGTAGTTTGCTTATGATTTTGCTCCCTCCATTCCAAAAGTTTTGTTTCACTTATTTTCCAAAAGTCGTTGTTTTAGAAGTGAAGACTATTATACTACCATATCCTTATTTAATATTATATGCCTCACATATCATCATATTTTCACCTATCACAATCTTCACTAATTATCTAACCAATAACTATCATTCTTTTTAAAAAATAAAAAAAAAGAAACTGCGCGCTCTCTTTTTTTTTTGGTACCCCCAACTTTGCAAGAAAATCTACTGGCATGTTCCCCTCACGAGACAAATGCTCCAACAAAATCTCCCACTGCAATTGCAACAACCCTTTGTTGCAGCAATGATCGATGCAAAATGATGCCAAGGGGGGAACCACATCTCTGACTAGCTGGATCACTAACAAGGAGTGCGAAGAAATTGCCACTCACTGATATCCCTACTGCCAACAAAGGTGCAAGTCATGGAAAGTTGCTAACAATTCACCATTGGAGCCCAAAAAACTAAGGATCCAGCCACCACCACAGTCCCCGAGTAAACCCCTAAACCTAGCCTAGCCAGGATTACCAAGGGAGCATTTGTCCACATTCAACACAACCCAACCCAACAGTGGTCTCGACCAAGCGATCCACCAGGGTGAAGAAGACTGAGAAGCCTGGGATAAGGTGTTGGGAATGAAGGATAGTCTGCTACTCACCTTATGCATCATCGTACCGATAGGATGACCTTGCCCTTGGAACACCACCTTACAACGGTTCTTCCAAAGCTCCCACACCATCAGCGCAAAATGATCTCGAGCTTGGGGCGGAACACGACCATGGCCAGGGCCCAATAATCTGTTGAAACATTGAACTCAGAAGACAACAAACCCACCTACTTCCAAATCCGCCCCAAAGTTGGACAATCCCGCAAGCAATGTAACAGGGACCGACAACAATCTGCACAAGCTACAAATTGCCGAGCTAAATAAACCCCGATGATGAAGCACAAGCAATGGCACCATGGCAAGCTTGCCGAAGGAAGAAACAGAAAATCTCTGGAACCTGCAACTTCCAAATCCAATACCACACCCGGATCAAGAAGGAGAGAAACCTGCCCACGCAACCAACCATAACAACTCTTCACTAAAAAATATCCACACTGGCTATGGCCCCAAGCAACAACATCCTCCACATCTAGGCCCGACACAAAAAATAAAGAGGCAAGGTAGGATCACACATCATCAGAGAATATAAAAAAAAGCATATATAGTTAATGTTACCACTCACCAACACATCACACAACCTCAAATCTACATCAGAGATGTGCTCGAAGTCCACCAACTTACGAAGCACACCAAGATCACACCACCTCTTATACCAAAAGGAAACATGACCTCTACCAACACGAAAAACAAGTCTAGGACCAATGAGAGCCCAAGTCTTAAATATCGAACGAGCAAATATTGAACCTGTCGACGAAGACGCAACCCCAAAATCCGCAACCGAGGGATACACCGCACGAGATAACCTCACCTAAAGCTTCTTCTCGGAATGAAGCAAATTACAAACCTCTTTACTAAGGAGCGCAACATTTCTCCTCCTAGAAGTTCTGACACCATATGAACTCCTCGCCTATCATTGTTGCTCCAAAGAAAACGTCGAGCAATATAGTCCAACATGTTACACATAGATCTTGAAAACCACAGGATCTGCATATCATGAGTAGGAATAGAAGACAAGACTGGATTAATCAAGGTTATGTGCCCCGCTTTGCTAAGGTTCCATGACGCAAGATGCCTAGCCAGTAGCCACTTGATCAACAATGAAATCAAAATGTTTTCACTTTTAACGGCCACAAATAACAGATTACCCAAGGTACTTCTGAAATTTGAAGAAAATGGGATTGCAGTGATGGCTAGAATACTATATATCTTTGCTTGGGAGACTAAAGGAGAAACCAAAGCCCAAAAATTGTCCAAGTTGACTCTCAAACCAGAAGCCCGACAAAATAGATTCAGCACACCATGAACAACCCTAGCTTGAGATACTTTGACTTTGGAGAACAACAACAATCATCGACGAAAAAAAGTTGTGAAATCGCGGGCCCATTCCAGGAGATAGTCATCGACTGCCACTTATTCATACTAACCTAATGCATGATAACATGCGCTAACCGCTCCATACAAAGAACAAACAAGTATGGGGAAAGTGGATCACTTTGCCGCAAACCCCGCTTGGGAGACAAAGACGACAACCTAGCTCCATTCCAAAGGAGGGATATGTGACGACAAATAGTGCATAATAAGGTTAACCACACTAGAGGGAAAACCAAATGATACTAAAGTTTTCTTCAGAATCTCCTAACACACCCTATCATAAGCTTTATCAAGATCAAGCTTAAGGATCAAATTATTATTCACTTTCCTCTTATGCGTAAAATGATTTTGATATTAGTCAGATTGACTGGTCAATTGGTGGTGAGGATTCTATTCCATTTCAGCCACAGGACATGTTTGGAGGTGATGGACATGCGGTAAGTTATTCTTGGATGTTGGATCAGATAAAGTGAACCTTTCTCCTGCTAAGAGAAAGTCAGATGAGGATTGTGAAAGTGCTGCTAGCAGTACCAGCCCAAAGACCCCTGAAAAGTATGAAGATTGAGAAGGATTGAACTTGTAGAGAAGACTCTTCTAGGCTTTAGATTGAAAAATCATGTCTTTTTTAGTTTTTTAGTTTCTATTTTTCAATTTATGTAAGCAATTTTGTTTATTTCAATTTTTAAGTTATCATATTCGGTCTTTTCCTTGAGTTGTGTTGTGCACCCCTTGGATTTGTATGATTGTATCTATAAATGATATATTTTCATTAAAAAAAAAAAGATAATGCAACTCTTTGTATAAGACACAGAATAGTATAACTCAGCGAACGATCTTCTTGTACATACACATACACATCCACATCAAGGTCGAAATGGAACACAAAAAAGAAAAATAAGAGATAAGATATGTGATCACGTAAAAGAAAAAAGTGAGGTATGAATCAAACGCGTGGATTAGTGAATGATTGCACGTGAAGCATAGCAACTTCGTGGAAAGTGGAAATTTAGAGTATATTTGTCGTTTTTGTTTACGGTGCTTTGTTTATTACAGCAAAAGCTTGCCTTCAAAACACCCTGTTTGCTGGCTAGACCTTTCATCCCCCCTCCGGCCTCCCTATAGGCTATAGCAATGGCCCTCTATATATGAAGATGCAAGGAACATCCCACCGCGTCCTCAGCAGGAAGGGACAGTGTTATCAGACTCAACCCGGAGATTGACTTGGTCAGGACATTGGGTCAATGGGTCATTGGTCTGACCATTGGGTCACTGGTTGAACCGTTTGACTCGATTAATATTAAAAAAATTAAAAAATTCATAATAGCATAACTAAATATCACAAATGCAACTAGAAATAAATTATTTTTTCATCTACCTTTACTGCACCTATGTGACTACTTCTGCGCACTGCTCTACTGATGTTATTACTCTTGTGCATTGTTCAATGACAAGTCTGTCATAATGTCACTCTCTCAACTTTATTAATAATAATTAACTTAGTCAATTTTTTTTTATGGGAAAAGTAAAGTACCTTCTCGTTCTCGATGTGCCTACTACCTAGTCTCTCTAATTTAGTTTGCATCCCCCTACTATACAATGCAGGAGCCCTTCAAAAGAACCCATTGCATACGTGTCTGCACCGCGCCCCTTCTCAAGTCCCTTTGTCCACGTGTCAGTGCTACGGAGATTCACTATTTTTGGTCCTTTATATTGGTCCTTTATATACCATTCCCACTTGCTTTGATTTACAAGTATCCCGCTCAAATTGAAATTGGAATTTCAACTCAATCATCAATATTATGTCTGACTCACTGAGATACATGAGGCATGGTACAGGTGCTAAGTTTGTCCCCTAATAACTCACCTTTAATTATTCTGCTTAAAAAATTCCTTATTCCCATCATCCATGTTCCACATACCTCTCTATAAATACACTTGCTTCCACATATCAGTTCTCCACCAACCATCTGTTTTCCAATTAACAACTTAGTTGCTATCATGGCTTCTCAATTCGATGATGTGATTAATCTTCGACCTGGGAAGGAGACATGGAGGATGCTGGTCAAGATCATACGCATCTGGTATAGCCAGGGCTATACTAATTCCAAATTACCATTATCTCTGGAAATGGTTGTAATGGATGCCAAGGTAATTTAGCTTTGACATATTTTTTTTGGCTTTGACATTTTTTTTTGAAAGAAAAGTAATTCGTTTCATTTCTATGTAAAGAAGATACCCTCCACACATGTGTCCAAGTCCATCTGTAATGTTTGGCAGTACAGAGATTATTGCACCGTTACTTGACACAAGGCAAAAAAGAATTTGCAACTATATATTGGTTGCCCATATACAAAATTGAAAAAAGCAACATGAACTGAAGCACCATAATAATATCTTTTGTGTTTAACCATAATTACTGAATCTATTTGGCAGGGGGATAAAATACATGTCATCATTAGGAAGACAATCATGTATAAATTTGAGACGACTCTTATTGACGGAAACGTCTATAGCATGTCCTATTTTGAGGTTGCTGACAATACTGGGTTGTTCAAACCAACTAAACACCCCTACAAAGTTAATTTCCAGTTTAACACTGAAGTCCGCCCAATGAACCAAAATCCCATTTCTGTTGATCCTTATTCGTTCGTCCCTCTTGCTGACGTGATGTCTACCGCTTATGATACAAATTTTTTAATTGGTAAGAGTAATACAATTAATTTCCCAAAAATTTTAGGACATATCGGGTTAAATAATTTATATTAATAAGTGCTTTGTTTCATTATCTTAGACGTCATTGGAATCCTCACTGTTGTTGGAACTGAGAGGGTGATTGAAAGTCATGGAAAGAAAACAAAGATGAATGTCATTGAAATTGACTCTTATGGGTATTTTTGGCTTAATCACACATACTTTAAATATCTATTTAACACACTAATTATAATTTAAAAAGTAAAACCACTTACCATATATGTAGGGTCAAGATGGAGTGTGCCTTATTTGGACCCTATGTCGAAGATCTCAATCTGTTCCTTAATGGTGGTGAAATGGTGAACGTAGTTATTCTTCTCCAATTTGTCAAAGTCAAGACATGGCAAGGGAATTTGTCTTTGCAAAATGTGCATGGGGCTACAAAAATGTTGTTTAACCCCGCAGTCGACATAGCTGTGGCTGTCATGGAAAGGTATACTCATTAAATCCGGATTTTTTTACTATGGGTAACAATATTGTGACATAATTTTTTTTCATTGTGTTATTAGGTTTTCAGCAAGTAATGATACAGGATCGCAATCTCTAAGTCAGCTTCAAGATTCAAGCAAGGTTGTAGATGAAGAGGACTTCTTAATCTTAACCCCTCGAAAGACCATTGCGCAAGTCCATGACATGAAGGAGGTATCATTCTTTAATTTGTGAGGGATTATTGTTCGAAAATCATATCGTTGAATCTTTACATTTACCCTGCAGAATTCGGTGTGCATTGTATATGCCACTATCAGCTATGTAGAAGAGGGTATGGACTGGTGGTACACTGCATGTAAATGCAATAAAAAAGTTTATCCAGATGAAAAGATGTATTTCTGTGAGGTCTGCAACCGCCACGTTGTCCACGTTATCCCAATGTGATAGATTGTAATATCGTCCATTCCTTTGATATGGATTATTTCCATTAAGGTTAGACCAAACGACTTCCAACTTCACTAAGAATGTTGTGTGCACTGAGGTTTTTGATAATATATGAGCAGGATAGTATTGTAGTCCATTGGACGTATCTTTCAATTATTTAATTTGAAATCTCCCACATGGTTGACTTTGTTTTGAACTAATATCCTACAAAAGTAGTTATGATTTTATTCATACCATTAATTCTTCACTGCATGCATGAATCACGCATGCTGCATCTGACACTCTTGCTCCCTTTTTTCTTTTTCTAGCAAAATAATTGTACATGTCTTTTGAGCAAAAGTTCTCCTTTTTGTCTATATGGTGTTGTTTAAGTTTTAAGTCAATATAAACACTAATTTTATTTTCGTATCCCATTAGTCTAATTTTTTTTTTTTGGACGGATCTAATGTAACACGTAAATCCAAGTAGCTATTTTTTTTTTAATTTAATTGTGGTTTGAACGGCTAAATAGGGAAATAGTGGAATTTGGTTAATTGATATATTTTTATGCCCATCTAATGGATACAGTATTGTGTAATGGGAATCATAAGAATGATAGAATGGAGAATGAGAAAATAAAGCTAAAAGAGGACAGTTTAGACATGTAATATGAATTAGTTTAGAAAAGGTCTTTAAATGCAACCTACTGGTTAGACATTCATTACTTACATTCTTACTAAATATCAACTCAATAATAGGACTATGCTGTAAAAGTCCACAGTTGTGAGTCTATATATACCCTCCATACCCCCTACATCCCACACTTTGGCTGGATTGCCCTCCCATTTCCTAAACAATGGACCACATTCTGTCGGCGAATTTTGAAGCGTATGAGTCTGCATTTGCTGTTGTCAGTCGTCCTTACGAGGTTTGTTTGATCATCTAATGTTCATATCCATATCATATATATCACCAACTTATTAAATATTCAAAAATATTTTAAGTTGCAGATGACTGCTTCTGTGGCAGAATTTTTCGCAACAAGGTTTGATGTTGAACTTAGTAACAGGTGGTTGTTATTTGACCCTGTTGGTAATAGGAATTCTGTCCAATTTATTAAGTGTCCTGTTAAGCCACAAATTTCAACTGGGTGGTTTGAAATCCGTCATTTTTATGGATTGGAGGGGGTGAGATGGTGTATTTTGAGATATAAAGGAGGGTCTATGTTCGATCTATTTGTTTACGGTAGAAATTCACAAGAGATAGACTACCACAGAGGGCCTCGATCCAAACACTTAGAGTATCCCCCTATGTTAGAGCCCATTGTAACAAATGTGCCAGAATGGAGATTTTATCCATGTTATTTCACAGTGCAACTTACGGAAAGCCAGTCAAAAGGAAGCCAGTTGGTAATGTTTTAAATTGTAGGTTCCATTCTTAAAGTCATATAATTATTTTGAATATCTAATATCTATCCTTGGTTTCATATGCAGAATGTTCCTAAGCACATTGCTTACTACCTTCGTAACTCTGATGTTTTCCACTGGATTCTAAGAGGGCCATCTGGCATTCAAGTGTTATGTAGCATACTTGCACCAGAACGATTCAACTACGCTAAGATCGGTAGAGGTTGGAAACTCTTCTGTGAACTGCATTCTATACATACTGGACAAGTGGTATCTCTTCTTTTTTCAACCGAAGATATCAAACTGGTGGATGTTATTATCCACCCATATCAAGTGTAACAGCATTTGCCTTTATTTCGTTGCCACTTATGTATGATGTATCCATATATATGTATGGTAACAAGCTTCCATCTGATGTATAATCCATTAGGATTATTTTTTTTTATTGCAAACTTCCTGGTAACCAACGTATGCCTGCATATAATTGACTTATGCTTGCATATAATTGACTTAGGCATGTGCATTTGTTAACATGATGTTATCAAAGATTTAATTCAGGAGACAAAAAACAAAATAAAAATTACCAGATATGAAACACCGTGCATAGCACGGGCCTATATACTAGTTTTTTTATATGAGAAAAGCAAAGCACCTTCTAGAGCTTTAACATTCATCACTAATTACACAACCCAATCTTCTCCACTCTCTCCCACGCACACCCTTCCAAATTCAACCACTGTGTTTATTCCTTCTTCTCCACCTCCATTTTAGCAACCACTTCACCTCCACCATTGCATCTTCTCCTTTGCCTCATCCAACACCCAAAGTTGCAGCCACCATCAACCGCGAAGTCCATCTTTCTTGCTCCTCAAAAGCTTGTCTTGTTCACGCCAGCCTCGGTATCACGTTGCAAGCACCTTCCAGATGTAAGTTCGCTTTTCCACCATTCACGATCTGATGTAAGGAACATCCCACCGCGTCCTCAGCAGGAAGGGAGACTCTAGGTTGTTGCCTTTACCATGATCCTTTGTTGGGGATCTTGTCCACAAGCTGGCTTTGACACTCCCCATCCCATCTCACTGTACATACCAGAGATTCCCTGCATTATTGAAGTCAGGTCTTTCTCTGGCTTTGAGTGCTAGTGGGGTGGGTGGTCCACTAATTATCGTACTGCGCTAATTTCAAGCTGTGCTTCCCTTTTCATTATTACGTGTTGATTTTTAGTGCATGTACCACCAGTGGCGGAGCCAGGAATTTTGCAGAGCCTGGGCAAGGTTAAGCTTGAAAACCATAATCGGATATTCGGATACAAGTCATGTCAAATGACACCAAATTTTATAACAACAAATCCACATTAGTAAAAAATGAATGTGAAATTTAGTGCTAGTACGAACAGACGCTTCAATGCAAAATGTAAAGATGATTCTTCTGGATTGGGATGAAAAATTTTCATGTTAACTCAACTAAAATCCAGATTCCAATCAAAGTCTATTTTATCATGGTTGTTCCGGAACATGTCACCATTAGACATCTGCAAATAAGAAAATATGACATTTTCCATTTTTCAGATTGAGAAAATAAAAGGATACATAAAAACCAGTACCAATTCAACTTTTACCATGTGAAAGTCATTTAATGAATCATGTAAAGATGGTAAAAAAACTTATGAAGTTTCGTATCCATTTGTGAACATGAGATTGGAGAAAATGAAATTAAAAAGTATTTGATTTATTGCATATCACCAAAGACTTACAAGGATGCTTCTAGGCAGTGTTATAAAACTCGGCTCAGACCGGCCGGTTGAACCGGTCCGACCGGGAATCGGTCACCTGAGCGGTTCGAGTCGAGGATCGGATCGGCCATGCAATTGAACCGGTAAGAACCGGTATGACTCGGTCGGTTTACCTCAAAACCGGTGACTCGGTCGGTTTTTTACTGAACCGGAGAGTAGAAAAAAAAACGGCATTCTAGTATCCATTCTCTTTTAACAGATCTGCAACAAAGCTGTGTCATGGAGCTAGGGGCCGTCCTCACCGTGCTTGTCCCTGGGTTATCAATTTCCGGCCGTCCAAGGTTGCCACTCTTCTTTCCGGCCGTCACGAGGTTGTCTCTTTCTTGATTTTAACTTCTCTTCACCCACATCGCTTTGCTCCCGCACCTTCATTGTATTCTGTTGCTGCTGCATATTTGTGTGGCTGCTGTCCACTGTTTCTTTTCTTTAGTTACATATAGGGTAATGTTTCATCCACACCTCTCTTTTGAGGTGGAGAGGTGGAATGTTGAGAGAGATAGGAAGAAAAGAAAAAGTAAGAGAGAGAAAATATGAGATGTGATAGATGATAAGATGAGAGAGATAGAAATAAAAAGAGGTGGAAATTGAGTGTTTAAAAAATGAGGTATGTATATATCATTACTCGTTACATATATGATATTAGAAATTAGGGTTTTGTTTCCTTGGGCTCTAGCTAAAGTGCGGCCTTCTATTAGACTTTAGATTTACTTGGCCCAAAAACATGATCATATTATTTAAGAGTTTGAATGGGCCTAATATAAAACCAACAATTAGCTAGAGTACTATACAGGCCCTTACTCCCTTTTGCTAAATTAGTGGACAAAAGAAATCTTTTCTGATTTGTAGCAATAAGGTCCCAACGTGCATAATATTTTTATATATTATTACTTTAGGTAACCGTAATAAATTGCAAGGTTTTATTATGTAAATTATTTTTAGTTTATATAATTCTTATATGATGGTAATAATTTTAAATTTAGAATGTAATAGGCTAATTAGTGTTAATTTTTTATATTTTTTAATAAAGACCGAGTCAAACGGTTGAACCAGTGACCTAGTGGTTGAACCAGTGACCCATTGACCCAGTGCCCTGACCGAGTCAATGACCGGTCCGACTCTGATAACACTGCTTCTAGGCTTCTAGCCCTTATTAATTCAATGAAAAAAAAGAGAAAAAAAGAGATAAAAAGGAAGAAAAGGTATATAAAGGGTTTTATTTTGTCATAGAAAGGTATCCATTAGATTGAAAAAGGGCTCAGCCCAAAACAGCACAACAAAGGGAGTATTCCTTACAGGCCAAGCAACAAGACACGTAGGGGTTCACCACTTAAAGTTGTTGGGAAATATTAAAAAACTGCTAGTGGAGTAATAATTGAGCTGCTCTACCTCCAAACGGACCAATACTCGCACAGTACGGAATCCAAGTCTTGACCAGAGGAAAACTTGTAAGACCATCTCCAATGCTAGTTCTTATTTTTTAGTTCTTAGCACTATTCATGTGGGCCTGTATTGCCACATGTGTTTAAGCAACTCTCAAGTAATTTTGCTCCAACCATGAGTTCTTAGTTATTAGTTCTTACCACTATTCATTTGGTCTCACCAACCACATTATTTATACTTTTTATTTTCATAAAGTAATAAAACAAAACTCATAAAGTAATAAAATAATTTGGATGAGAGAGAAATAATTAATATTTTAAGCTAAGAACTCAAAAAGCAAAACTTCTTATATAAGAACTGAGTTCTTATTTTTAAGAACTAAGAAGTCCATGTCAGCACCTCCAATGGTAAAATTCTTAGTTCTTAGTTCTTAACTCTAAATTGACTAATGTGACATAAAAAGATATGAGTCATTGATCATGTGTCAAACCAACGTGGCAAAAATGATGACATTTGAACTTTTCCGTCTCAGGGACTAACGGAAAACTAAATCAAGGACCAACTTGACACATGGTAACACATTCAGGGACAAAAAAAGACTATTTCCAAAGTATAAGGACTGGACCGTGATAAATGAACACATTTAGGGACCAAAATGACCTTTATTAGAAATTGGGAGGCCTATACTCAACCACAAAAGCTAGCTCAAGAGTTGAGGTTTGCACAACCCTTATAAACACTTGATTGGCCTTATCTCTAGCCAATGTGGGACTTCTAACACACCCCCTCACGTCCAGGATTTGAACAGACTGGAACGTGGGAACAACAACGGGTGACCCAAATATGGGAGGTCTCCACACAACAAATGGATCTAGGATAGGCTCTGATACCATATTAGAAATTGGGAGGCCTATACTCAACCACAAAAGCTAGCTCAAGAGTTGAGGTTTGCACAACCCTTATAAACACTTGATTGGCCTTATCTCTAGCCAATGTGGGACTTCTAACAACCTTTTTACTCTATAAATAGTGAAAGAAGAGAGGAAAACGAAAAACACTCAAAAAGAACCAAGGTCTCTAGCATTTTAAGATTTTGGACTGCAAAGATGTAAGATATCTCATCTATCAATGTTATTCCTTTCGCCTTTTCTTGTTTTGATGTTGCTTGTTCTGCTCTCTCCAGCCATGTTAAGAATGCAATGAATTGTTAGTTAGCTATTTATTTTTTAAGTTTGTTCCCGAGCTTGAATTCACTCCAATTTTTATCTTGTACATATTGGCCATCTTTTCTGGCTCTTATAGTCAACCAAGGAATCATAACCAGCATTAAACACAGTAAAATTAACACTTTGGCCTATACGACCTTAAACCCCCATCCATATAATTTTCTGAAATCCCTTTTGAGTTCCTTACAAATTCAAGGCCAAAATTTAACAGAACAGAGTTCGTCTTCCATTATCTATCCAACCAAGTCGCGAGTCCCCGGATAAGGATATTGGGAGCATGTAGTGCTGTTTTTTTGTCTTCTTTAGGCTTTGGTTTTGGCTGGAGTTGCTTTGTTATTTCTTTTGTTAAGTCTGTTGGGGTGGTTTTTTCCTCTTTTGGCGGGCTCTTTGCTCAGGCTAGAGTCTTTTTGATTAGCCTTTTATTGAGAGGTTTTGTATCTCGATAACTCATCATTTCAATAAAACTTTTGCTTTAGAAAAAAAAGATTTTGGGTTGTGGTTGCCATGTTAACATTTTATATATTTCTCCCTTCATACATACTCCTTCCAATCATTTTTATAAGAAAAACTTTAACAAAATCACACAAATCAATGAAACTAATATTGGGTGCTTGTAATTTCCCTTTAAATTTTTGTATGAGGAATGAGTCTCTTTGCATTTGAATGAATTATTTGACTTAATTTTGTAATAGTATTTTTTATAAAAATGAAAAAAAAAATTTCAAAGTGTTTCTTATAAAAATGATTGGATGAAGTATTAAATAAATGTGAATTAAAACCGTTTTAAATCTTACTCACCGTTTTAATTTTTCATAAATTTCTCATTGATGAAAACCAAAATGGGTTCTTCTATGGTACTAAATAGCTTCCTGCGTCTGACTGCAGTTGAAAGAGAATGGCAAGGCAAGATGAGGGATTGGTGATAGGAATCGACCTCGGCACGACGTACTCATGTGTTGCAGTATGGGAAGAGCAACACTGTCGAGTGGAGATCATCCACAATGACCAAGGAAACAAAACCACTCCTTCTTTTGTTGCTTTCACAGATCACCAAAGATTGATTGGCGATGCTGCTAAAAATCAGGCTGCAACAAACCCAGCAAACACTGTCTTTGGTAATAAATTTTTCTTTTGTTAATGGACTCATTTCAATGATTATTTTGATGTTGCTTTTAATTGAACAAATATATGGTCACATTTTTTTATAAGCAAAGTGCATTATAGCAAGCACAAGCGTGCTTGAATCCTATAACAAATAGGCTTAATTGCACTTTTCGTCCCTCATCTATACCTCTTGTGCAAATTTGGTCCCCTTTGTTTAAAAGGAGCAATTTTGGTACATCAAAGAATAGGATGTGACAATTAGGTCCGCCGTTAGCTTCCGTCCAATTTTAAACGGAATATTCTTATTGAGATTTTTTTTATTACACCACCATAACACATCAGCAAATAAAATAAAATAAAATAAAATAAAATAAAATAAAATAAAATAAATAAAACAAATTAAATAAAGAATGAAATTAAACGTATTGAACCCTAATCCCAATTTTCCCCAGCCACCATCACTCTCAACTCCCTTGAATCCTCCATCATCCACAACCAACATTTTCCTCCACCTTCGAGCATCTTCATCGTCCTCCCCTTCATCTTCACACACGTAGAGAGACAAATCCAGATCGAGAGAATCGGTGGTGCGTCTCCAAATAGAGAGAAAATGTCGGTGCTTCTCCAGATCGAGAGAAAGGGAAGCGGGGAAAGGGTGGACGCACAACAAGGAGAGAGACTTGATGCGAGCTTTGATGGTGTTGGTGAAGATGGTGCGGTGCGTGATGCCATGGCCAAGGAGCGGTTCTGTCAACGACGACCATGGTCTGAACCTCGACTGTGGGCTGGATCGAGGTTGCGCGGCGGTGACAAAAGTATGCTCTGCGGCGAAAGTTGGTGGCTGAGATGAGATTAGGGCCTCTGTTCTTTATGGTATGTTGGAATTTATGTTGTGGTTCCAGAATTTATGTTATGGGTTTGAATCAGATGCAATTTCAGATTGGAATTTGTGGTGGTGAAAAGTTTTGCAGCAGGGCTTAGTGGTGGAGAAGAAAGAGGTGATATGCAGAGGATTGCTTTGGGTTTATTGTTTGGATCAGCAAGGATAAGTTGAAAGGTTTTTGTTGTTGATTAATTCCAGATGAAGATGGAGGTTTTTTTTTTGAACGTATGAAGATGGAGGTTGATTAGATTAATAATTTGATTACGATTAAAGTTAAATAAATTTTGATTTTTTTGATTTTTAAATTTTAATTACTTTTATGTTGTATTACGTGGAGTCCTAGTGGCATCTAAGTGGCAAAATGTGTTAGGGCCACGTTATGAATGAGCGCCACGTATGAAAAATCTGTTAGGAATTGAACGGAATCTAACGGAAGGATCAAATTGTCACAAATTGATCTTTGATGTACCAAAATTGCTCCTTTTAAATAAAAGGGACCAAAATTGCACAAGAGGCATAGATGAGGGACGAAAAGTGCAATTAAGCCTAACAAATATATGGCAACATAACTCATGATTGTTACCTTTACGGCAAAAAATATCATTTTATCAAGTGCTCAAGTTTGCTCTCTAACTTTACCTTGTTTCAAATTATTTCTTTCAAGTTATTAAATTAATAGTGTTTTGTTTTCTGCTAGGCTACCTTGACTTGATTAACATCATTAACAAATAATTCCTAACTTGTTCCTATGTGACACTGATTATGTTTTGAAGATGGGAAGAGGTTAATTGGAAGAAAATATAGTGATCCAGTTATTAAAGATGATCTAATGTTTTGGCCATTCAAGGTCATTGCTGGTGCTGATGACAAACCCATGATCATTATTAAGCACAAGGGACAGGAGAAGCATATTTCTGCTGAGGAAATTTCTGCCACAGTCCTGACAAAGATGCGCGAGACTGCAGAGGCATATCTGGAGTCACCAATAAAGAATGCTGTTGTTACAGTGCCTGCTTATTTCAACGACTCTCAGCGCCAAGCTACGAAAGATGCTGGTACCATTGCTGGTCTAAATGTTGTAAAAATAATCAATGAGCCTACTGCTGCAGCTCTAGCATATGGACTTGAAAAGAGGGCTAATTGTGTTGGAGAGAGAAATATTTTCGTCTTTGATCTTGGTGGTGGAACATTTGATGTGTCACTCCTCACCATCAAGGGTGAAATCTTTGAAGTCAAAGCCACTGCTGGAGACACGCACCTTGGAGGAGAAGACATTGATAACAGAATGGTGAACTACTTTGTTAAGGAGTTGAAGAGGAAGAACAAAGTGAACATTACTGGGAATGCAAGAGCCTTGAGAAGGTTGAGAACTGTATGTGAGAGGGCAAAAAGGACACTTTCATTTGCCATTGATACTACCATTGAGGTAGATGCTATATTTGAGAGCATTGACTTGTGTTCATCAATTACTCGCGCCAGATTTGAGGAACTCAACATGGACCTCTTTAAAAAGTGTATGGAGACTGTTGAGAGGTGTCTTAATGATTCTAAGATGGACAAAAATAGTATCCATGATGTTGTCCTTATTGGTGGCTCTTCTAGGATTCCCAAAGTGCAGCAGCTATTGCAGGACTTCTTCAGTGGAAAGGAACTATGCAAGGGGATCAATCCTGATGAGGCTGTTGCTCATGGTGCAGCTGTCCAGGCTGCGTTGTTGAATAAAGGCATTAAGAATGTTCCAAACTTGGTGCTATTGGATGTGACACCACTTTCACTTGGTATATCGGTAAAAGGAGGTCTGATGAGTGTGGTGATTCCAAGGAATACCACTATTCCTTCGAAGAAGATAGACACATACTTAACTAGTGAAGATAACCAAACCAGTGTCCTGATTGAGGTTTATGAGGGTGAGAGGAAAAGAGCCAGCGATAACAACTTGCTTGGTTTGTTTAACCTTAATGGCATTCCTTCTGCTCCTGCAGGCCATCCTTTAAATGTATGCTTCGATTTAGATGCTAATGGTATCCTAAATGTCTCGGCTGAAGAAGAAACCACTGGTATTAAGAATGGGATTACCGTAACCAATGACAATGGAAGACTATCTTCTGAACAAATTATGAGATTGATTCAAGAAGCTGAGAAACACCGGGCTGAAGATAGGATGTATGAGAAGAAAGTTGAAGCAATGAATGCTTTGGATGACTATGTTTACAAGTTAAGGAATGCTATAAAGGATATTGATAGAAGTTCTAAGCTTCGTCTACAAGATAAAAGTAAGATCAGAGTGGCAGTTACAAAGGCCAGAAATTTGCTTGGTACTAGCGACCAGACAGAGACAGAGGTGTTTGAAGATTATTTGAATGAGATGGAGGGCATTGTAGAATCCATTGTCAAGATTGACTAGTTACTTTCTTCTTCTGTTTTGTATTTGGTCCAATGTTACTTTATAGATTATGTGATGGGTATGAAATATCCAAAACTGCGTGTACCATATTATCTATACAAACTCCTTTGATTTCTGTTTTTGGAATCGAATTCAAGCTAATCGGGAGAACATGGAACAAGTTGCTTGCATAATTTATACTTATATGGAGTTTAAAGCAAGTAAAGAAATGAAGCTCATGTCAATTGGAAAAATCCCAGATTCAGAGTTAACGACCACAAAGGCAATTTATGCTGCTATATCCTTCTTGGCCAATTCTCCATAAAAATAACTCCTCCTTGTTTTCTACTAAGATATTTGCGAAACATTGTTTCTGTTGTCATCTAAGCAATTATATAGGACCAAAATTCTTGAGGTCACATAGAAAAATTATTAGGCTTTCTAAGAATTGTGTCTGCTTGTTAACAAGTTCAGAGTTTACGAATTTATGTTTCCAAATATGCAGTATGGCTGCTACGCTTTTCCAGACATGTTTTTCTAATTATGGATGATATAACTTTAAACAACACTCAAAAACTCGGCCCCCCTGGGAGTCCAGTTGCATTTTCCAATATAGAAAGAAGCAATGTGTTTAGTTGCATGTTTGTTTCTCCGTTTGCACCATCCCAATCCAAACATGATTTCACATACCACCCTTAACACACAAACAGAGAAGCAGGATTTTATAGCGTTGAGTTGATGTAGATCAACTTTAAGTTCAACTGAAATACAACTGCACACTAAGTTGCTATGCAAAGAATTTGTAAGAAAAGCAAAAAATGAACCTGTAAGCACCCGCCATCCTGCATGTCATCGTAGCATCCAATAGGCTGACCATCACCCATGGGGCCATGAGACCAAAGTACATTGCTCGTCCTATCAGCTCACGATCGAATGCCACATTCATTCCACACCTGGGAAACGAAGTTCTCTTTGGTATGGTCATAACTCATAAGTCATAACCATATCCACATACCTCAAGCATAATAATCACAAGACTTAGAATCAAACTGACATATAAGCTAATAGTTTTTTTAATTTGTTCATAAGAGTACAAGCACAACTAGTACCTAGTGTTTCTCTCATGAGGCTTCACATCAGTATCAGCTATTGATGCATATCAGCAGACAACTACAAAAAAATTTGAAATCTGAGTGATTACCTAAATATCCAAGCTGTCTCTTGTGATCTTTATTCCATCCAGATTCACCCCTTCACGTTTCAATAGAGTTCCTAAACATATTGGTCCTCGAATAACTCCTAATAATAGCATTCCACACAAACACATCCGGGTGGGCAAAATCATCAAACTGTTTACGGGCATAACAAATTCTTTCAATAGTTGTGATAACCTCAACATATCTTCCAGCAACCACAACATATATAAACATTTAAAACCAGTAAATAGCATGAAAATATGATCTAACTTTATCATATAAAAAATAAAAACTAAAATGAATGAAATGTATAAGGTGCATCATTTTAAAAGCTGTCAACTGATTAACCATTTTATTTGACCGTTAGAAATAATATTAGACAAAGTTAACGACATGTCCAAGGTGAGAAGCTGATGAAGAACAAAGATGTTTGACAAGCTTGAGGTACAAGCAGCATGTGGGTTGTTGTTTGCAAGATGGTGAATGAAGAGTGAAGACGTCACTTTTGTGCTCTTGAAAACACTCACATCAATTGGATCTGGTGTAAAGGAATGGATCAGATGATTTTATTCCTCAAAAAGCACCTACAAGTACTCCTAGAATCGTGCCTCTAATTACAGCTGGAGATTCTATCTATAATTACATAATACCTTAAATACAACATGTCTAACTACAACAAGAATCAATTCTAACTAGACTTAGACCCGCGCATCGCGCGGCTGCTAAAATTAATTTCTTTCTTATCAAGTTAAAGTGGTACATGTTAGTTTGTTAAAAATACCAATGAACCATTAAAATGTGTATATTGTTTTAGTAAAGACCTCTCTTGTCGGCATGCATTTTTTGGTGAGTACAATTTGAGCTTTTTCTACATTCACTTTCCTTCTTTTCTTTTATGGAAGATCTTAATTTAAAGCATATATAAATATAATAATTTTTTTTGTTATTTAATGTGAAATTTGATGGGTAGTGATAGAGTTTGTGTGTTTTTTTTTTCTTTCTTGTAGCATACTCTTGAAAAAAAAAATATTATCACAGCAATTGAAAAGCATAACTTGCCCGTGATCAAAACCACTTGCCCGTGATCAAAACCACTATCAGACATAAAGAATCCATATACAACTTGTACATGACTATAGTCCAATGTTCAATACGGACACATATTTTAAATAAATAATTTGTTTAGATTGGTTTCATGATGAATGACCCTTGATGTATTCAGCATGTTTGTTGAAATGCTTAGGGCATCACAATATTAGTGTGCATGAAGTTTGTAACTTCAAAATTCCAAAATCAAACCTCTTACAGCATAGCACAATACTTATGACCACATTTAATTCAAGAATAACAACTCAAACCTATTTTTAACACAGCGTCATGTTTTTTGACTAAAGACTCTACTGCACAAAGGCAAAACCAAAAACCAGGAGCAATTGTCACACGAATATGTTGGTCACAAGTGTTGTATAAATAAGCCTTGTGCTGAAACAGGCACTTAAAACTAAGAAAGTTATGCAAAAGCTAAATAAGCAGATGAACCTCTATCAATCAAACTTGTTTATGGTCTTAACTCTGGACCCTTGACTCCCCCTGGTCTTCTGCTGCTGCTCTTAGTTTCTTTTTCCCCTCTGTTTTGAGGCTGTTGTTTGCTGTTTGCTTTGCTCTGCTTTGTGCCTTTGTTGTCGTTTTGTTGGCTAGTTGGTATCTTCCGGAATGCTGGCCCTTTACGGCCCTTGATGCTCAACCAGCGACCTCTAATATGCAGTCCTGGTGCGCTCTTCCTGTGTTTGTTCTTGGCTGTTACATCTGTCTCGTTTTGCTCTATGGCTGCTGCTTATTTCTTTGTGCTTCTGGTTTGGGTTTTAGTGATTTTGCTGTAGTTGCTGGTTGTTTCTCGTTTCCCACTGTTGTCCCAATCATGTTATTGTACCATGTCTTTTGTCTTTGGATCCTTTTGATGTTCACTCTTGCTTTTATTTATGTCTTGTATTCCTCACTTGGGAGAGGTTTTTTCCCTTGGACTGTTTCTTTTTAATCAATCCTTCTCTTTTCTAAAAATACTAATGGACCCTTGACTAATTAAGTAAAAATTGTATCAGTAAAAACATCTAGAGTTCAAATAAGCCATTGTAAGGAAGGTTGAAAGTACATGATAAATTAGAACCTCACTTGAACTGGAAAATATATGCAGCATATAGACATCCACTTGAGCTTCAACAGTTAGAAAACGCGGAAGAGTGCTCACACATTCTATAGAAAGAAACCATTTCCTCAAGTCCTCCCTTGACATGGGAGTCAGTAATGGAGTAATTTAGTACAAATGAAATAATTTTGAAATGTATTTAGATTCTCATCATTGTAATGTTTCTTTAATCTACGCTAATATGTTTCAGGTTGTTCTTGTTCCTTATTTTGGTGTTTGTAAATTGTCATTCAGGAAAAATTAGTGTTTTAAAAATACAAGGGTGTTAATGGTCTTAGTTTCTCATCATTACCAATTTGAAGAAACACATACAGATATACATGATTTGGATACAATATTAAATTAAAAAAATAAAGAACTGATTGCATGTTTAAGATCTTCAATTCAATACTACACTAAAGTTACCGCAAGCCTGGAACCAGAAATTAACTGAAGTAAATTCTTCGGTGTGCTCTAGAAATTTAACCAAAAATAAAAAGAAAGATATCAGGAGCACCGGACAGAGTTAAAAGCGTAATAGCTTATCCAAGGCATGAGCGATCACTGGAAGCATATGGTTGCTTTGCGCAATGAGCAGATCTCTAGAATTGGAAGAAGCAGAGAACATGATAGTTGAAAGAAGGAGGAAGAAATCTGACCTCGAAGGCGAAGGATGCCCAATGACTCGAATTGGGGAACAGAGCGAGCGATACAATGGAGACACGCTTTCCTTCTTCTCTTGTAGTGAGGAAGCCAAAACCGTAAAACTGCGAGTTTGAGGGGGACCGTTTGAAGAATATAATTGCAAGGCGAGGTCGGGGATTAATTACGAGAGATGAGATCAAAGGGTTGAGAAATCAGAATGTGGTGAAGAAAGAAGAAACCTCACACGTAAGCTAATAATCTCATGTGGCAAGTTAAGGTGAGAAAAAATTGATGAGTTGTCGGCGCTACATTACGCGCTTCACAATTCCTATATTATAATAGAAATAGATAGATAGATATGGAAAGAAATCAAATCTGATGTCTATAGAGAGAGGTCAAATGTGATGCAATTACCAAATACCAGTGTTTTTTACCCGTACGTTGCGCAACGATTTAATTTATTGTATAGATGTCAGTAGAAATATGTTTTTACTTGATTTAGACTCTTTCTAATAAGTACTTTAAAAAAAAGACTCTTTCTAATAAGTAGAACATATGTGAAACCAAAAATATGTTTCAAATATATAGATTAATAGACCACAGCAAAAATATTAATTTGATGAGGTTGTATAGACCTCGCAATGTCAACATTTGAATAGTAATAAGAACCAAGTTTTTAAGGAATGCATTACATTGAAATCGAAATAAAATAAACATAACAACGACAACAACATGAACGCTTATTAGAAGTTGCAGTCCATGATTAATGATAAAAACTTCAAAATCGATCTTGTAGTCTAGCAAACATATTTGAGCAATAGAACCTACAAAGGAAAAAATATATATAAGAGTAAAAATTAGTAACCAATACAAAGATAAACTCAATATAATTTGAAAATGTTAAACAAACCTTATAGCAACGCCAATAGCCCTTCGAATTAGATGATCAATAAACTGCTTAACATTTTTTATGCTGTCAACAATTAAAAGAAAAACCATATCAGTTTTCCTATTAATAAAATTTAAATAAAAAATAATTGTAAGAAAAATTAGCACTTACATGTCAAATATTATGGAAGACTTCTGGATACACTATTGCGTGTAGTGTTATATACAACTCCTTCGTCATCTATGATGAGCATCTTCAACCATTTTCTAGATTTAACTCTTGAAAGTGCAACATATAACTGCCCGTGAGTAAAGACAGGCCTTGACAAATACAGACCAACATGGTGATTAATTAAAAAATGTTATACCTTGTCATCCATAAGAACCATGTCCATGCACCTCATGTTTTTTTTTTTCCGGCCCTCCCCTAGTAGTGTAGTGTAGCTTGTTGTCCTTCTATTGTACCTTGTTTGTTTTATTGTTTATGTTTCTTTACTGTTTTGCTGCTTTCCATTTTTCTTTTGTTGTCTTTCGTTGTAAGTTATAGTCCTTCTCGGATAGTAAACTCTCATATTTCATGAGAAGCTTTTTCTCATGGTTTTATCTATAATATTTCTCTTTTTTGAAAAAAAAAAAGAACCATGTCCATGGAAAATGTAAGTTTCGAACCATATAAGCTCAGACTTAGCCATAAACGGTTCACTTTTGCAACAATAGTCTAGTTCTCCTTGGAGGCATCGATGGTGGCGAGATCGTCGATTGCCATCAGAACAAAAGTTTTTTCAAAGCTATTAGATGCTGGTAAATGGATGGAATGATGAAGGTGAAGAATATCATGAGAGAATATATATATATATATATAGATGAGTCAGAATTAGGGTTAATAATGATTGAAGGTTAAAAAAGGAAGGAAAACATTTGATATAAATTAAATTAATTATGTAAGGAGCTAGTTACCATTTATATCTTTTGTAAGGCCCAATATAATTATTTTTTATTTTCCAAATCAATATTTTTTCTCAAATATGGAAGGAATTTTAAATTGTGATTATTTTTATTTATAGTCATAACTTCTGTAACGGCTTTAGTTGAGCTAATTACTGTACCTAACTCTTGTAACATTATTTAATTATTTTTAATTTTCCAAATCAAGTTCGTTGCTTAAATTATTGAAGGAATTTGAAATTGTGGTTATTTTAATTTATATTCAAAACTTAGAGCTAATTTATAGTCAGAATTGTAAAGTTTGTAATGATCGGTCAACAAAATTCACAAAATCCAGTTAATAAGGAAGGAGAATATTTGATGTAAATTAATTAAAAAAGAAGGTGAATATTCAATGTAAAAGAACACACGACACTATTTTATTCCTAACAAAAGTTAACACTAAATTTAAGCAACGAAATTAATGTAATAATCAGTCAACGAAAAGTAAGACTATTATATCAAATCTTGAGCTAATTACCGTTTTTAACTTTTGAAACAATCTTATTTGATAGATTAAAAAAATGACAATAAATTATTGCTAACATAAATTATTACTAAATTTAAGCAACGAAATTAATGTTAAATTGTAAGTTTAAAAAAATGAAATAGGTTCGCTAAATGTAAGCTATGAAATTAATGTATATTGCAGTCAACAAAATTAAGACTACTATTTTTTTTTTTGAATGGGACTACTAATTTTTAAAAACATCCCAAATTTGATTAACCAAGTTGGTGCTTTTAGTATGCACTGGAATGAATCAACCATTAATGTCCAAGTTATATGCAATTAATTAAAACTAAATTAGTCAAAGATTAATCAACCAATGCCAACGAAAAATTCAATTAATGAGTGGGCTCAGTACAAAATTTAAATAAGCATTCAAAAGGTTGTCAATGATGGGTCTCCATACAAAATTCAAAGAAAAATAGGCTTGTAATAATTTGGTACAAATGAATAGGATTGTGACACTTGTTAGCTAATGAGGAGTGTGGGTGAAAGTTAACCTTGGAATGTCAACTCATCTAAGTGGGGCTCACAGAGATTCTCATTTCTAAAGTACTAGTATATGACCCGTGCCTTGCATAGGGGAATTTACTTTTGAATGTAAGTTTAAAATTTGCTGATCAAATATTTCTTAATTTTATCGGGTAATTAAAGTGACGCGATTTGGTTTTTGTTGTTTTTTTTCACATTTGTGTTTTGTTTCGTTTTGATTGAAGTATAAAACTTTTTAGCAAAAAAATAGACCATTGTTGGCGTAGTTGTTGCTGCAAAGCACAGTGTTTTAGGGGCAAATATATGAGATCGATATGTGAAAATAGAACAAAATTAAAAATAAACTGACAAAGCTTTCAAATAGGGGGAAATGTACGACTGTGGTGTAAAGCTCTTGTAGCTGAAAAAAACATGAAGTTACACTTAAAACGTGAAAATACTCCTTATTGTTAAATGACATCATTTGAGCATTAGACTTTAGAGCTCCAAACGACAAGTTCTAAATCCTGCAATGTTCACAATAAAGATAAATGATTATAATCTCATGAAATATTGGTGGACAAATTCAAAAATGTAGTTATAAAGATTTAGCAATTAGAATATGAAATTTAAACATTGATTTGAACTTTGAAATTATGTCCGGGTCTTTGAAAATTTTGAGGACGTTAAATGCTGATTTAAACTCTCTTCTAAAGTTGTCCTTCCGTTCAACCTTGAACAGAATTTGTTTGTGCACTAAATCACTTATTTCTTCGGGGTTGTTCCATGCAGCCGTTCTAGATTAATTAAAAATTAAAATGAAAAAATAGATATTTTATCAATTGATTGTGAAATTAAAAAGTAGTTTTATTTACATGTACATGTTTACCTTTTCCATTTTTTCCAGTATTGTGTTGCTTGTTTATGGAGCAGAGCACAACCACTGCGATAAAAAAATTGTCAAAGTTGCAGATTCAGTAGGGAGGGTGGTGTGAATAGAAATGTCATGTAGATTTTAAGAATAATAAAAAAGTCACGTGGAAAAGTTGACTGGGTAAAAAATAAGACGCATCAGACTCAAACACATTTTGGATCCAATTAGATTAAAAAAACATTTAAGGGACTCAATTTGATGCAAAAATTTTACAAGGACCAGGTCTGAATTCTTTTACAATTTCAGGGACCAAAAAAGTATTTAAATTTCTAGCTAGTACATTTGATCTCCTATTCGATGAATAAGATGACAAAATATATAACCGACGAAATATATCTTCTTGAATATTTGAGATTAAGTCGCACATGACTCCAAATTCAGGACATTAATTTACTTTTTTGCTTGCTTGGAAGTAGAATGTTCATTTGAAACACGTGTCAAGAGACAAGAATAAAGCAGCTAATTTTCTTGCTTGTCAAGCTTCCCGTGAGAGCTCTCGACGTCGTGTTTGGCGGCTTCCCCCTTCTGGTGTCGTGGCCGCGTTGTGTCGTTGTTTAGTTGCTTAGTTCTTGTTTTTCTTCTCATATATATATATATATATAAATATATATATATATATATTGTAGATTTATCATATGAGAAAGATATTCTTATGTGAGAATAAATCATAATCGTTAGATTATATTATGAACGGTCAAGATTAAAATAATTTAATGGTCTTAATGGTCACATAATCATATCAAGCTCACGGTCCAGATTAAAACAATTTAATCTTCTACGCATGGAAATTAATAACGGAAGAGAAAACATAAGCAAAATGGGTTTTCCTTCTATTTTGCTCAACAAAGAAAATAAAATAAAACAAGTTAAAATTGTAGGGCCCAGCATAGTATTTTCCCTCTTAGGCTATGTTTGGATTGATAGAACATAACGGAATGGAGCGGAATGAAATATAATTGAATGGAATGGAACGGAACGGAATGGAATAAAAGTCTTCTTCCATTGTTTGGATATTTTAGGATGGAACAGAGCAAAGTGACTACTCCATTGTTTGGATAATGAACGGAGCGAAATAAGTTATAAATTCTTTAGTACCATATTACCCTTACTTTCTTTCTTGGAGCATTAGCTAGTCTTGTTTTCAAATTCTGACATGTTTAAAAAATGTAACGGAATATCATGAATGGAGAAAACACTGATAAAAAATAGCCTAAAAAATACCAGAAACCCAAATCTAACACAAAACGCTAATTTTTTTTACGAGATGCTTCGGCTTCCAATAAAAATTGCAAATTGATTGCATATACCTACAAAAGCCTGTGTTTGAAATAATATTTAACAAAACACATTGAATAATGCAGCAACGAATTGAGCACAGTAAATGAATTCAACAATGACACAAAGTTAAAAGCAATTATTAGGAACAAACAAGCCAGCAACGCAGCAGATAGAGATAGAGAAAGGATCATTGTAAAAAACCAAGACCCGTGTAGTGATGTAGAAATGCAGCAAAGTGGAAACTGCAATGAAAGAAGCAAAAGGTTCTAAATGAGCGTGAAAGAAACTGGGTAGTAATAAGGGGGTGGTTAAGGGACATATTTGTATTTTTATAATTTTGTTAGATGTCAATAATTTTGCTCCATCCTATTCCTCCCAAATTGAGGAGGAACAAAAATGGGGGAAAGTAATGGAACATGATGGAGCACATTCCACCGGGCTCCGTTCCTTTCCATCAATTTTTAATTAATCCAAATAGTGGACCTCATCCTCCATCCCCTCTCTTCCGCTCCATTCCCTCCCCCTCCATCAATCCAAACAAAGCCTTAAGCAAAGAAGCGATTTTTTGGTCATCTTATCATCGTTTTCCACTACATCTTCAAATGCTCTGATCATTTCTAACAGCTTAATCAATGACGTATAGCTTTTAATTTTCAATAAATTCTAAGTTTAACTATGAATATAAGTTTTGGTTATCAAATGACAGCAAGCAATGTCAAAGTTCTATTTCAAGTTTCAACGAATGATTAATTAAAATTTTAGTTACATCACAACAGCAACCAATGTCAAGTTCTGGTGAACATACCCATAATGGCAAACACGCAAAGCGACGACGATGTAAACATTTAAACCTTTTGGATAATTGGTTATTTACGTGATAACCTATTTGATTAAATTAGGAATGATAATGGATACAGATTTTAACCTTCCCAAGCCCAAAACAAAAAACCCGAACTCGATACCGGGGCTAAAAAAATCCCATGTCCGGACCCGATGGGTTTCGGGTTTACTCGACCGAACCCAAACCCAGTATTGTCCCATGTAACCACTCAACAGGTGAGTAGCGGCCGAAGGTTGTGTCTCTAAAGATATTCTTGTAAATTTATACACATTTGATCGGGTTCGGACGCAGGTTTTATCAAACTGAAACTCGTATCCAAACCGTGTTTTCAATATCGGGTAAAACCTGAACCCAAATCTAGTCAAATCGGGTTAGGTAGCCACTAGTACAGGTTACATTGTCATTTCTAGATCAAATGGTCTAGAGTAAAGTTACATGAATAATTTTATATCATTATTTTTAACTGGAGAAAGATATGTGGTGGTGGTGTGAGGGTGGCAGACGGTGGTGGCGGTTATTTTCATTTCTTATTTTAATTTTTTTTAAAAAGGTTTTACTTGGAACTTTTTAAGTTTTGAAAACATGTTAATTTTTTACTATCTGTGTTTATTTCTCGCTGTCGTCATTACCACCATCGTTGCCGCCACCACTATCGCACCATCTCCACCACTATCTTCACTAGCACCACTGTTTTTCATCTCTCTATTTTCAATCGGTTTCATTCTTACCAAAATGAAGATGCTATTATTTTTATTTTCTATTTTGATCTTACTTTAGAAAATATTTTTAAATTTCCTTAACAGCAGTCAAACATATTTTCAGCTTTATTTTCTATTTTCATTTAAAAAGAAAAATAGAAAGTGGCTAAACCAGACACGCAATGTGTTCAGGTTGGCTCTTGAGTCATAACGCCTGATAGCGTTATAGCTAGGGGAGTATCTGGGGAGGGGCTGGCATGGGCCATCAACACCCCCAAGAATTTTGAAAATTTCACAGACTATAGGTATTTTTATATAGATTTTTTTGAGTCATAGTCTCACCCCCCCCAAAAATTTTTTTGTTGATGTTGTAGAATTTTAGTCGAGTCCCTCAGTTATCACAAAATTTCATTATTTAAAACATTCCATGTTTCAACAGCATCTAAGAGCGATTTTTTTTCTGCAATGAAAGTTGTTAAGACTCGGCTTTGTAACAAAATTGAAGATGATCTTCTCATAAATTTATTAGTTGTATTCGAGAGAAAAATTGCTGAAAAAATCTCTATTAATACAATAATAGATAAATTTTGTACTATGAAAGAACAAAAAGTCGTATTAAAATAATTTTTTATTATTTAAAGTTTATATAAAACTCAATTAAGATTTTTTTAGTCTTATTTCCCCCCTCTCCAACAAGAAAATCCTGGATACAACCCCTGGTTATAGCGGATCCACAAGGGTTTGCTTAAGCAAACATAGACATCATAAGGGCGACTCGCACAACCTGGTTCAGGAACGGACCATCTCGGGGCAAAATGTCTGAGCGGTCTCACAAAGGGCCGAGATGAAATCCTTGACGGTACCAAGCAAACTATACGCACAGAGCTCTACTTAAGGACTTCCTTACACCTGCAAAAACACTAGGCTCAGATACCGATCTTGTTAATACAGATTTTATCGCTCATTTACATAACAACATATTCATTCTTTACAATGAACACCGCCAAAGAGTTCAAAGAGAGCGGCCAATTCTGATTCTCATAAAGAACCGTATATAAGTACTGATTTATCAATGTCCCACCTATTTACTATGACACTTGAGATAATACACCTTACAGTGGGTGCCCACTGCGCATTCAAAGGGAAGGGATGCTGGTATTGTCTCCAAACCCTAGTGCGTGCAGGTATTGTCTAAAACCCAGTCAAACTTTAAATTGTTTCTATTTTCTAAGACTAGTGATGAAATGGAGCTTCGTCCTTCCAGCTGGAAATTAATGACCGAGTCTTAGCTTGTCGTGGCTTTCTAATCAAGCAACTATTAATTCCTAATATATATATCCACGTATTAATTAAGTAACTATCGTCCACGTGGCTTTCTTTTAGTCTTTCTTCCTATCAAATTTAAATTTATATTAAACTTATTTGTATTTTTGGTCCTATTAGTTTGGACTATGTTTGAGTTTGATCTCCCTAATATATTTTGAGCTAATTAGGTCCATTTACTTCTAAAACTGAGCAAATTTTGTCATTCTCACAATTATAATATGTATAAAATTTTCAAATATTTTAGTGTTTATCATGGATTTGATTTACAATATAATTTTAAAAGTTAAAAAAGAATTGGTGAAAATTTATTAAAATTCTTATGGATTTTGAAGAGAATGAGATTAGGGTTTATAAAAGGTGGAAATTTAAGATTTTTAATTTTTATTTGAAATATAAAATTTTGTTTACTGGGTTTTTTTTTATCAAAATAATGTCTACAATGATTAAGTTTTTTTTTTGTTACAAGAGGAAAGGTAAAAAACAAGAAACTAAATATTAACGTCCTTGAAGAGCGCTTCAATCACAGTAGATGTGGAAGACACCAAATACGACGTGGCGAGCCATCCCTCGAAGCTTTCCTAGCCAAACAATCTGCGACATTATTCTTCTCCTTAGGCACATGTTCAATCTGCACTTTCCAAGACCATGAGAGCATATCCTTAATTCGCATAATAGTATCATTCTCCCGATATGTTCCCCGCTGGTTGAGCCGCTGGAGGATTCGGAACACGCAAGGAAGGCCACCGTGTCCAGTTCTGAACATCAACCAGTATCTGTCGCAGGACATAATACAATGGTCAAGGGTTCTGCTAAAAAATCTGCTGATTCTGCCAGCGCCATGTCCACCACATAATTTCAATCATCAACAAACTCTCGTGATGTGAAACAACATATTGAAACCAATCTTGGAGCGGCATAGACTCCCCCAAAATGGGGATACACGAACCAAAATGCCTCCAAATTTGCCTTGCCAGCGCATACCGACGAAGCACATGATCTATATCTTCAATATTAGCGACACAAAGCGGGCATGCAGCAACACAGCTCAGGTGGTTGTAATTTTTCTTTGCATTTGTGTGCAATGCCTCCCTCGCCACGAGCCAAAGAAATAATTTAATTTTTTCTGGTATTGGACACTTCCACAATTGTTTCCAGCAACCTTGGAGCAACATCCGCTCACATGAAACCAAGGCAGAGGAAGTGTTGGTCGTGTATACACCATCATGGGTGGCTCGCCATCTAATATCATCCAGCTCTCCCTGGATTTGAGGCACCACCACCTTCTTGATCTCCTCACAAACACTCGATATGGAAGTATAGTATATAACCGGGATAAATTCCAGCTCCCATTCTCCCACATTTTCGCAATAGTGAACTCAGAATCAGATATATTAACATATGGGACACGAAAGTAAAGTTTACCGGACCCAAGCTAGTTATGATACCAAAAAGAGGAAGACCCATACCCCTCCACAATATTGTTCTTAGCTTGTATAATACCTTTCCATATATAAGAATCGCCGCTCTTGTAATTTCCAGCAAGGATAATAGCATTAGGAACATACTTTTCCAAGAGAACCCGAGCCCAGAGTGTATCATTCTCATGAAGTAAACTATCAACAAGCATACCTAGCATGGCGATGTTGTTATTGCGTATACTCTTCAAGCCCAATCCCTCTATGGCATTAGGGCACGTTATTTCCTTCCAAGAGACCAAGTTCTAGCTTCTGTTGTTACCCCCTTTCGCCCAAATACAATTCCTAAGCTTCTTATCCACAACCTCCCAAACTGACTCAGGAAGCCAGAACGCTTGCATGGCATAAGCGGGCAAAGATGTTAGGAAAGACTTGGCTAAACAAAGACGCCCCGCCTGATGAGAAGCTTGTTCTTCCAAGAGGCCAAACGAAAATTAATTTTTTCAATGATTGGGGCAAAAATATCTCTAGTAACTCTACCTTTCAAAAGAGGCAGGCCAAGATACTTCCCCAGATGACTAGCTCTATCTCTATCGCCATAATCTCTTATAGCTCTTGCCGAGCATTCTGCTGTAAGTTTTTAGAATAAAACATCTTGGATTTCTCCAAGTTAACCCTCATTGTAGAAGTCCTCCAATGTCTTGGCAACAAGTTGCATCTGCTCTTTGCTTGGCTGACAAAACAGAAAGACATCTTCAGCAAAAAATAGATGTGAAATGCCAACACCCTCTTTAGTTACTCGAATGGTTTTCCATTTCCCCTCATGGCCGACTTCTGAATTTGGATAGCCAATCTTTCCATGCAAAGAACAAATATATATGGTGAAAGATGGTCTCCTAGGCGAAGACCCCTTTGGGGAACAAAAGAAGGCATTTTAGAATCATTCCACATAATAGAGATACCCGCCGACGAGACCCCCCACATAATCAGATTCACAACTTAAGAGGGAAAACCAAAATCATAAGGGTACTCCGTAAAAAATCCCAACTAACCCGGTCAAAAGCCTTCTCCAAGTCAATTTTCAACGCCACAAGTCCACCTTTCATCGTATGAGTGTGGATAGTCTGCATGACCTCCTGAGCTAGTATGATATTGTCTTTAGTGCCTCTTCCTGGTGTAAAATTCCCCTGAAGCGGGCCTGCAAGATCTGACAGGAGGGGCCTGAACCTGTTAACTAGCACCTTAGTGATCACCTTGTATGCTACATTGCAAAGGCTTATCGGGGGCAAATCCTTGAAGCGAAGAGGTTTTTTCACTTTTGGAATCAACATAATTAGAGTCTCTAATAGTGCCGGATAAGCTCTACCATTCCGGAAGGCATCTGCAACCATGAGATGGAGATCTTGTCCCAAGATATGCCAGTATTGTTTATAGAAAGGAGCCTGGAATCTATCAACAACTGGGTCCTTGAAAGAGTGCATAGCCATCACCGCACCACGAACCTCCTCCAAGGAAACTGAACTGCACAAGTCCTCTCTATCGGAAGCTGAGAGTGTTGGGGTTTAATTCTCCAAGAAATAGTTCTTGCAAACCTATGTGTCAATGGAGAACAAGTTAATAAAAAACCTCAAAGCTTCTTGTTGAAGCACCGCCGACTCCGTACACCAATTGTCCCCCCCCCCGACGAACATGCCATGTATCTTACTTCTCTTCCTCCGTATAACTATGTGGGTGTGGAATAATTTTGTGTTTCTGTCTCTAAAGCGACCTAGTTCTCCCAAGACTTCTGGAACCACATCAATTCCTCCTGAATGATGGACTCGGTCTCTATCTCTGCTGCCCAATTCAAATTGCACACCCTGCAAGCGTCTCTCTACCCACTTTTTCCTTCTATGGATACTCCCAAAGGTCTCCTTATTAAACACTAAAGAAGCCTCCCTCATATTTTTCAACTTTCCAACAAGAGAAGGAGGTGGTTTCTGCCATGTTGAGTGAACTAGAGGTTCAAAGGATGGGTGTGTGGTCCAAGCTGCAAGAAATCTGAAAGGTGCGATCATCAAAATAAACCCAAGACAAACGCTCTACATACGCTTCAGGGAAGAAGTGCCGCCAAGCTAAGTCCCCCATAGCTCTGCCAAGCCTCTTGGCTAAAACTCTCTTTTCATTCTGGCGTCGTTCCCATGTGTATAGACCACCAGTAGCTCCCAAGTCAATAAAATCACATACATCTATCATATTGAGCATCATTATAGAGTGGGAGGCTGCAAATTACCCTCCGACAACCTCAGAAGGAGAGCATATCTCATTGTAATCACCAATTGCAAACCACAGGTCCGTTATGCGGTGCTTGAGAGCTGTCAAGTGCGACCATAACTCCTACCTTCTAATCGGATTAGGACTTACATATACAATAGAGCAAACCCAATTCCTTGCATCGTTGCAAACTTCCATTGAAACAACTTGTGGATGCACATCCACCAAAAGAACCCGTTATGTGCGTGTAATTGGTGCTAAAATCCAAATACCTCTGCTATGTCCTTCGACTTTCGTAGCTGCACATAATTCATACCTCATTCCTCTCGAAAAGGATGCAACTCCCTCAAAATGGCAATGCATTTCACACACAGCGAAAATAGAAGGGTGAAAGCTCTGTATAAGATCCTTCACTCGTCTCTGGCCTCGAGCTTCCGCTCTACATGTATATTCCAAGCTAAAATACTTATATTTTTACAATCCATAAACAAGGTTAGGAGAAGAGAGTGAGCCCAACATCCTGGCTCAAAGTGAGCGACCCTGATCTCCGGGGTCAAATGGCGCACCCCCACCTTGGACCACCTTGGATGCAGGTTGCACAACATTTTCATCTTGCAGAATAGAGTAATGACTTCCCACCTTGTGTTGCAAGTTCATCATTGACTGAGTGCCATCCTTTGCCACGTAGACTTTACCACCTGAAGCCTTGTTATTTTCCACGTTGGAGGGCCCATGCTGGCCATGAGTTCGAGCCACCTCACCAGAATTGGAAGTTTCCTTTCTGTGTCATTTTTTCCCATGAAATCCTGTCTACTCATAATTATTTCTATCAATAATTATTCCAGCATTAAAAATGGTATCCTGTGGTACATCCAGATTGGCTACAGGTGGAGCTAAATTAGTAGGGGAGGATTTGTTTCCATTTCTATTTCCAAACCCCTTAATTTTCTCCCCTGCTTGATAACCATCAGATTTTCTGTTCCAAGCTTTATTTGAATTCTGGGACTTGCCTCTTTTACTAACCATCATCCATTGCCCATGAGAGTTATCAGGGCATTCAATCCCCTTAACTGCACTCGCTTGAGTTACTACTTCTGCTGGTTTTTCGCTCCCATGATTATGAGGTTGGCTTCCATCCTGGTGCATCGCTGTAACCCCCGTTGTTTCTTCCGCACTAGCCGCCGCAGCCACCCTAAGGCTTGTGTCTCCCACCTTGTTCACGTTCAGTGTTGCCTTGACCAAAGGTGGCGTCGTACGGTTCCGAGAAAGATGATTGTAACAGCCACACTTGACAATTAGCACAAAGGAGGTGGAGTCCCTCATACTAAATGTGGTACCAAGTATTACGTAGCCCTACCATGCCCAGGACCGACTCATTCAAATCAATTTCCATGTAGATACGCGCGTACTTTCCTCGCTACATATCAGAGGTTGTCATGTCCACCTTCACTGGGGTTCCCACCGCTGAAGCTAGCATTAGTAAAATGCTCTCGTCGTAAAACTGAAACCCTAAGCCCGGGATACGGATCTACGCGAGGGTTTTGTTGATCTTGGAATTCGATGCGACGAAATCCGACGTCCATGGTTGAACTGATAAGTAATGATCATAGATCCTCCAGGATGCCCCTGACATAACCTTGTTCTTGTCTTCCTACGACTCTAACTTCACCAAAAAGTAGTCATGGCGCACATCTCGCACCTCATACCCGCTTGACAGTTTCCACAACGTCTTCAGGCGTGCACACAAAGCTTGATAGCCTATACGTTTGCTCAGTAGCTTGATAACCAAGAAATCTTCCCATGGCTTGCACATCTCATTGTACACCTGGGGTGCAATGTCAAACATGGGAAAGAACTTTGTTCCTATCCACCTTAGTTACTTTCATGATACCTTCCTTCAGCAGATCACGTACTTCTTTTTCTCCTTTGCTTTCTCGCCCCCAAGCACCATCTCTTTAAACGTTGATTTCCTTGTAGTTATCTCTGGTGGTTTCTCCATCGGTCGTGCTCGAAACCCCAAGAATCCGCCATCGCCCTCAACCTCCATGGCCACCATCGAGATAGAGGGAGAAAAAAAAAACAATATTTCCCTTCAGTTCAATTTGTGAATTTTATTTTTCTTAAATGTGAGGGTTTTAAATAAAAATAATATTAATAGGATCATAAGGAGACTTGATTTGCAACAATTTAAAAGTTTTAGGACTAAATTTATTCAAAAAATCTTGGGAGATTAAACTCACTCGTAGTCAAAACTTGGGGATTAAAAGTACAATTATGTCTTTATATTACTTCTTCCACTTATCTCTTTTCTCATCTGCTGTCATTCTTTATATTTTGAATGTGTCTACCTAATATTTTTTATATGTATATTAAAGAAATTTTGCTAAGGGATTAGGATTGACATTTATAAAAATAACTAATTTCTAGAATGTTCCAACATTTTCCAATTACAAAAGTTAACAGAAACTCTTCTTGCATGTGTATGCTAAGTGCTAACCCGCCTATATATAGTGGTAGTCTTTTGAACTGAAAAAGCAATCTTATAGTAACAACAACTAGTGGAGTTTTCGGTAAGTATATATGTGAAGAAAAGCATGCATGGTCATTTTTTTTTTCGTCAGCACATATAGTTTTGATTTTTCTCACCATCCTTGAATTAGCTTTTAGATAGTCTTCTCTTCTATGCTCTATTAACTCCACTTAAAACTAGTGATAGTATAGCTTGACACCATAACTTGTTTATATCATCACATCTTCAAACTTTCAATTTGTGTTTATATATGATGGTACTTCAACTTTTTGAACTTTGTGTTGTTTTTGTTTGTTTCAGCAGTATATAGTTCTATACATCCTTATACTCTAGAAGATGAATCATCCACACCCATTAAAGTTTACTCTCTTCTATGCTCTATCAACTCCCCTTAAAACTAGTGATAGTATAGCTTGACACCATAACTTATCATCACATCTTCAAACTTTCAATTTGTGTTTATATATGATGGTACTTCAACTTTCTAAACTTTGTGTTGTTTTTGTTTGTTTCAGCAGAATATAATTCTATACATCCTTATACTCTAGAAGATGAATCATCCACACCCATTAAAGTTTACTCCCTCAGGAACACCGTACAGGTGCAGTGGTTGCCGAGAATTAGGGTTTGGATCCAGTTACCGCTGTGAAAACAACGGGTGCGGATACATCCTCCATGAAGAGTGTACAAATGTTGTTTCCCCGGCCTTTCATCAATTTCTTCAAAAGAGTGATTTTGAGTTCTATGAGAAAGCATCGGGATACAGAGCTAGGTATTGCGATGCTTGCGGAAAGGATGTGCTAGGGTTTGTCTACCATTGTTCGCGTACTGGATGTGATCTGCATCCGTGTTGTTTAAACTTGAAACATCGTATTTCTGATGAAGATGAAGGCATGACGCTGGAACTTTGTCGGAAGGTTCCGACAAAGTGTGTCAAATGTAAGCATAAGAAGGTTGTGGCGAACAATGAAGGTTGTGGCGAACAATGTTGAAGGTTGGTCTTATATGTCTGATTCAGTGGGGAATTATTCTTGTTATCATGTGTCTTGTTTCAAGGATTTGATTCTTGAGAATTAGAAGAAGGGCTATTTTTCTCAACAAAACAATTCAATTCCGGTGAATGATGATCACTTGGAGCACTCTCAACTTGCACTAAGAAGAAACACAGTGATGGTTAGAGGTGGATGAAGCTCAAGAAGTACAAGGACTATAAAAATATGTAGCAAGATCGCAGTGGTGGTGTTCAAGCTAATATTTTCAGCCATTTTTGGAAATCCTATATCTGCCATGGCTTCTCTTGTGGAAGCCCTTATTTCAGATTGACCAGGATATTATATATTTTACAAATATATTGGGTGTTTGAATTTGAAAATGCTATTAGATTTGATAGTTAGAATCCCATTTAGAGTTATAAGTTGGTGTGGGTTCTCTCATGTTTCTTTAAGTGTGCTTCAATTTGTTATGGCTTTATAGTATGTTGCCTTTTGTAGTTTTATTTCATTTATGACTTACTTGAGAGGGTTGTTCTCTAGGGGTTGTTTGGTTTAGAGAAAAGAAAGAGAAAGGATTGGAGAAGGAAAGAAAGCACAAAAATCAAGAAACTTTTCCTCCTTTGGTTTAGAAGAAAGAGGGGAAGGAAAGAAGAATTTTAGTGGGGCCCACCCCAAAAAACTTTCCTCCCAAATTGGATGGAAATCTGGAGAAGTTTAACCATTTTGTTCAAAAGACTATAATACCCTTCAGTTTATTATATATTATATTGCCTATGATTTTAAAAAATCGGAAACTAACTTTTCATCCATTATATTGATGATATGTACAAAAAAAAAAGCTTACGTATGTTATCATAAATGTTAAATCATATACATTTTTTCAAATGCAATTTTTTTAAAATGTAAAACGTATTATCTAGTGCAGTTTTCGTTTCTTTTAATAAATGTTGTTTCCTTTATTTTTAGTTTTTTTTGTAATGTAAATTTTTTTCCTTTATTTTCAGTTTGAATGAGAAAGTAAAAGATTATTTACATATTTTAAAAGTAAAAGAGAGATCAGGGTATTTTTGTCATTGCATAAATACAAACTTTTATTTCCACTCTCTTTTTCTTTCCCCTTCTCTTAAACCAAACAACCTAAAAAATCATCCCACATTCCTTTCTTTTTCCTTTCTTTAACCTTTCTTTTCCTTTCCTTTCCTTTCTTTTCTTTTCTTTTCTTTCCAAACCAAACAAAGCCCTAGTGTTTCCTTAATAATATTTACTTGTTGCTTTTAAGAACAATTATACATACGACCATTTCAGAGTTGGGTTATATATCATGTACTACCTCCATTTTTTCTTAACAGTTGATTTTGAAGAAAAAAGTTTGTTCTTATATATATGTTCACTTAGAGTTTCGAGAGTGCATTAAATGATGTTTTTCCAATAAATGCCCTTGCAGGAACAATAAATGATGAAAGATAAAATACATTATAAATGGTGAAATATAAAAATAAGTAATATTGTCCTGAAAATTAATAAATTAATTTCACTCCTTAATATGTGTGTTTCTTCTACTCCCTCCGTTCCTATATATAAGTCACAAATAACTAATTCTCTTAGATTAAGAAAAGTAGTTATTAGTAATAAATTTGTAAAAAAAATGATTTACTTTCCTAGATTACCCTTATTTACTTTCCTATGATTTTCTCTCTCCAAGTTAATACTTCTAAAGTTTATCATATCTTTCATATTAAATATGATGGTGAATTTGGAAAAAAATATTTAATGCTTCCTAGATATTAGAAAGTGACTTATATTTTGTAACAAAAATTTTTCAAAAAATGTGACTTATAATAGGGAACGGAGGGAGTATTTGTTAATATTAAATATAGGAACGAAGCTAGTAAATGTTTCCACGTCATCATGAAGAGAATCCTGTTGGAAAGCTTAATTGTCAAGCTACAAATATCAATAACTTTTTACTAATTTATTTTCGCCACTATTTCACTAGTTTTCAACAACGTGTGGCCATGTATATGAATAGTCAGATATTCAGTTACAATTTTATATAGGTGGATATTCAGTCACAATTTCATCGACGATCACGGAAATTAGGTGGAAGAAAAGACAAACATTATATAAGAGATAAATCATATCAGTCACAATTTCGTCACCTATATATTCAGTCATATCAATCCAACGGAATGTTGTAGTCCTTATCTTCAATTAAAATAATTGGATGATGTGCTCACTAAATAATTGGAAGTCCGCCACCTCTCGGAGTATTGCGCATGGCACGGCGTTTCTGGCTGAGATTAAAGCACTGGAGTTGGGGATGTTACACACGTTACAACTTGGCTATAGAACTATTATTTGTTACTCAGATTGTGCTGGTCTGGTCTCAGTGCTCAACTCCGGTCAGGATATTAGCTCCTTCTGGGACCGTGACATCCTTAGGAGGGTTTTGGACCTAATGGCATCATTTGATAATTGCACTGTGGCTCATGTGGCGCGGGAGAAGAATAACACGGCGGACACCCTTGCTCGTGAGGCGGCGAAGTCTGGTTCCGCATCCCAAGTCTGGAACGTACCACCTTCGTTTGTGTCTACGTCTCTGTTTTTGGATGCTAGCTAGTTTTCTTTTTCTGTTAATTTTCCTCCTGTAACCAAAAAAAAGATGAATGCAGGTCGTAGGGTTGTCTAAGTTGGGCTGGACCGAACCAAAACCAAGTAATAACCCGCAATTTTTTGAGTTTGGGTCGGTTCAGGCCAAACAAACGGTTATAATCACTATCATTGCTATATTTTAACCGCTACCTTACGTATTTGTTGTACTAGTGCAAAAATTGGTTGGAGTGGCTTGGTTTTAGTTTAGGCTGCGGCCCTATTGAACTGATCGAAGTAGATATAAAAAAAAATTAACAACCCAAGCCTAATACTGAGAAGAGATCGAAGTCAAGAAAAAAAAAACGGCCCAAAACCAACTCAGAATCACTATGAACCAACCAAACCTTAATCCTTTAAAAAACAAATCTCCATCTCTAGCTTTTAATTCCATCAAAGCCGCTTCACTCTTTCACTGCCGTCTCTCACTCTCTAACTTCCATCAGATCACTTTCTGACTACCACCTCTCCCTCTCTAACTTCTCAGCGCTATGTCCTCTCTCCCTCTCCTCTACTTTACTTCCCCTTCACAGCATACCTTAGATCCGCAACCACGTAAATCCACGGCTTTGTCATCCTCGATATCGAAGAATTTGATAGATGTGCATGTCATCGTCGTCCAGTCCTCGCCTCCGATCACACTTTTGCCATCCTTCGTCGCCGGCTTCATGGATTCCCAAGTTAAGTCTTTAACTTTTTGTAGTTTCTCACCCTCGTCTTCTTTTCTGTTGCAAAATTTTAATTTTTTGATCATTGTAAGTTTGTAACATAGTTTTTAATATAGATCCATTGTAATTTATTACATATTTCTTGTCTATCTTCTTCTTTGTTGGCATTTTTCTTCTTCTTTATTCTTATTTGGACCCGGATATATTTTTTTCATCTTCTTGTTCCTTTTTTTTTGCGATTATTTTATGGATTTACTATCCGTGTGAACCCATCCGGTCAACCCGATTTCTGGCCAAACCGAATCTGAACCACCAGTAGCTAGTGAACAGTGGCGAGCCTGGTGGTTTGGTGTTCTTCACTCAACCAAAATTGAGGTTTGGGTCCGAACCCTCCTATTGGACAGCCCAAGACCCGCTTAGAATATTGTATAATATAAGTATCAATAGTGTAAAGTTTGATAGTATTTGACATGATAAGATCATATAACAAATTATAATAGTATCCAGCATTCAGTCACATATCGTATAACTTATTATATCATTCAAATTAATATACTCCTATGCTTGTTGAAGTATTAAATAGTGATAAATAGTGTACAATTAAATATTTTAACAAAAATTATGTTTAACTAAAAGTGGACTACTTTAATATTTGGTGGTGATGGTGAAGAGTGCAATGGTGGTGATAGTGGCAATGTTGTAGGCCGTGGTGGAGGGTAGTGTTGTAGCATGGCAGTGAAGTAGGGTCGTGGTGGGGATGGATGTGACAGTGGTGGATGGTTGATGTTTTGGTTGTGGCAAAGGTAGTGGTAGTGATGAATAGTGGTGGTGATGATAGTGGCAATGATGGCGACAGTGACGGTGGTGGTAGAGGGGGTGATGTTGTGGCAATGGTGGCGATAATGGTAGAGGTGGTAAAGTTGTGGCAGTAATGATGGGGTGCTGCAAAGTGTGGTAATGTTGTAAGGCTGTGGTGGCAGTGGTGGAGAGTGGTAGTTGATAGTGATCGTTGATGGCGGCGATGGCGGTAGAGGAGGGTGGCGGTAGTGGTGGCGGTGATGGAGGGTGTTAGTGATCGTTATCGTGGTGGTGGTGGCAATGGTGGTGGACATGTGCGGTGGCGTCGTCCGGTGACAGTTGTGACAGTGGCGGTGAAGTGGTGGAGGATAAAATATTTTCAAGTAGCTTATATATCATAGTCTTATTAGGCCTTATCCAATTTGTAGATAGACTAGATTAAATAATTTATTATTTTAATGTATAAGAGTCGATTGATTAATAAGTCTATACAATATAATGTTAATATCAAACAATTAATAAACTTAGTCATAATGTATTGTATAAGTTTATATTATCACTTTATCAAATTTAATACAACGTACTAAATGAGCGCATTCATCTAATCTAACCATTATTTTTTATTTTTAAAAGTCAAGATTACAAAATGAAAAATCAATTACTCCCTTCGTTCCAAAACTATTGTAGTTTTAGGTTTTTTTTGTCTTGTTCCAAAACCATTGTTGTTTTACATATTCAAAACACTTTATCTCATTATCTTCCATTCATGCCCTCATTTAATATTATATCTCCCAAGTACCACCTCTTATTTCTAGCAATCACAATTCTCACAAATTAGTTGACCAATTATTTTCATTCTCTCTTTCGTATAATTCATATTAAATAAGGGTGTTTCAGTCAAATTATAATATCAATTAATGAACTCTAAAACCTTGTGCATAACCTTAAACTACAATAGTTTTGGAACGGGAGGAGTATTAAACTAGTTCAGTAATTAATGATCGATTATAGGTTGGGAATTGTTATTCAGACCCCCCCTCCCCCCATAGCTATTCAGACCGAAGGAATTTTTTGAAACCTGAAATTACCCTTTCGAACGCACCTTTAAATTCCGTGACAGTCGCAGTTTGAACATCATGTTCCGAGTGCGACACGAACGCACACTGAGAGTGCGTTGGTGACGTACCGATGCCGTGGGGGGGATTCTACTACCATGGCTAGAACGGTTGGCCTGGGGCAAATTCAAATTCTTTGTTCTTGGCATATCTGAACCAACATTGGAAACATAAGACTTAAAACAGAACAAAAACATAAAGGCATTGAAGCTTTGACAGATAAAGGTCTAAGACGCACTCTCAGGGTGCGTCTTGGTCGCACCTTTAAGGTGCGTATTAAGCGCACCCTTAAGGTGCGTGTATTTTGAACACGCACCTTCAAGCTGCGACACAGACACATCTACAAAGTGCGATAATTAAAAACCATAACATAATAGGTCGGGTCGCGTAACGAACCTGGGTTTCGGGAAGAATCTTGGGTGGTTGGCAGCAGAAAGTGGCGATGTGGGTGGCGGTGACTCCACTCGGTTGCGGTGTCGCTGGAAGAACCGATGGTGGTGGCAGGCGTAGGCAGTGGAGAAGGATGCGTGAGAGAGGGAGAGAGATTTTGAATGAGGAAGATTTAAATGAGTGAAATGTGTTTGGGGAGGGGGTTTCGGAAGTTTGAAGAAGTGGGAGAAGTGGGAAGGGGGGAGGGGGGTTAGTGGGAAATTTAGGAAGTTTTTTTTTATTAAAATAGGGGCATTTTAGACAATTCGCCAATTTTGAAGGGTCTGAATAACAATTCCCTTATAGGTTTTTAAACATATTCTGATCGCAGGTATTCATGGAAAATTATAGTTGCTGACGCCCTTTCTTTTCCTTGTCATTGTCACTTGGTATAAATTCCAAGGATTATATATATGGATAAATATGAAAATGGTCCCTTAACTATGATCGAGGGTTGGTTTTATCTCTCGCCGGCGTAACTTCCGAAAATGGTCCCTCTGTTTAGGAAAATCGTCGTGTTTGGTTCTCGGCTCTCGCCGGAGCACGTTCATCTAATCTTAACCATTATATACCATCATATTCACGTTTCACGAAGATGGAGTGACTAAGAGAAATGGAAAAATAAGAATACAAATTAGAGATAGGCATCAAAGAAGCACGCCCGCACTTACCCATGCGCACATCCAGCTGCACAAGATATTCATAGAAAGACGCAACTTTTACGTCCTTCTACCAATGGAGCTGATACACTTCCTGCCTGTATTACCCATACAATTTTAATTTCAACTGCTAAGGAATATTTTAGATAAGAGAAACGAACTATTCAGCTCCAATAATATATGCGGGTTATCCCCTATATAGCCATACACCAGGATAAAAAGCTAACAATATTGATCTTGTAATTCAATTATTCAAAACAGATTTTACAACACAATATAGTGTATTATTATTTTTTACCAATCCTCTTCATTATCACGGAGGAATCTATTAATATAAGACTATGATGGAAGCATCAGATTTGAAGTAGCGCATTGGGAGCAAACCATTGTCATTCTAAAAATTAAGCATTTCACTAATATCATGAAAACGAATAACATAACCTGTGTCTTACATCTTTCATGGTTCCTAAAAACTTACAAAAAAGAATGAAACAAACTTTTGGGAACTTAATTATTTTGATAAATGAAAAGAGAAAAACATTTAGATCCTTGTAAATGTACCTAGAGAAGTCACTACCTCTTGCAACAGTGCAACTTGAAGAGGCGGAGCATACACTATTCTCAGCCACCATCTCACCATCTTCAAGCTTTGAGTTGTGGTAAATTCAATGACTTGAAATGGAATAATAAACATGTTAATTCCTCCATGAGAGAGGACCAAAATCAATTAAATTAGCACATGTTTTAGATTCAGATGGGGAAAGAGGTAGGGGAGATATTTTGACTGTAACTTTAGTTCCAATTCCAAAGAGAACTTTCTCATCGAGAAATGAGTTCCATACCGGCAAAACAGGCAAAGCTCCAGACTTAATGAAAGAACAAAAGAATGCAGTTGATGGCAAAGATGGTAACTTCGAAATGAGATGTAGGGATAAAAAAAATGTGATAATACCTTGGGGATAGAAATGATAGGTTTGGGAAGAGCAATCGCAGAGGCAAGAAGCGCAGGCAGAAGAAGAGTGGCTCTCAAAGTCGTTATTTATAAATTGGATCCGTTTACTATGGACCACTTTTTTGTGGTCTATGGTTACACCACCTGCCTTTGACCTGCTAGTGCAGGTCCAGCAGGTATTTTTGTAATTTTTAAAAAATAAAATAATTAATATATCATATATAATTAGTTATATAGTTAGTAATTCTTAATATGATTTGCACTAATTGGGTCAAGTAATTGTATCAGTAAAAAATTAACCCATAATCAATCACCATCACCAACCCAGAAACCCACCGCAACCCACGCCACCCTCACCCCCAACCGGAAACCCACCCCCACCAATCGAAACCCAGATCGCAACCCACCCCACCCTCACCCCCAACCCCACCCAGAAACTGAGCCCACAAAGAGAAGATGAAGAAGAGGAAGAGGAGAGGGAGAGGAACAACCTTGCGATCAGATCTAGGCAAGAAGAAGCACCACCAAAACCCAGCACCCAGCTCACCTTGTCATCATCTTCAACATCTCACCCAGAAACTCACCCACCTCGTAACCCACCCTACCCTCACCTGCAACCCACGACAGAAACCACCCCCACCCAGAACTCATCACAACCCACCCCACCCCACCCGCAACCTAGATGGAGGACAAGAGATAGAAGAGGGAAATGACGCCATCATCTGAGTCTGTTCCGCTCTACCTCATACCACCACCACCACCCCCACCGATTCCCCTTTCGTTTGCTGCTATTATTTTGGTTGTGGGATCCATGAATTTGACAAAATGCAGAAACAAGAGTTTCCTCTCTCTCTCTCTCTCTCTCTCTCTCTCTCTCTCTGTTTCTCTCTGATTCAGATTCAGATTTCAAAGACGGTGAGAGGGGCTTCGCTTCGTGCTTCTCAGTGGAAAATGAAAGTGGGGTGTGGGTTGCTAGTAGTAGCTCTCAGTGGAAGGTGGCTGAATGGGAGGGGTGGAGAACGATCCAAAACTTGTCTCTTTCGATTTTGTGGTGGTGGAGAAGGAGGAGGTGTTGATAATGGTGGAGAGGGAGGGATCATAAGCAATCTGGTTTCTAATTCTTTCATCGAAGTGAAGGTGATGAAGATGTGGTGGAATCTGAGAAAGAAAAGGAAGAAGAGGAAATCTTGGTTGATGGAAAAATCAAACGGCAGAAGACAGAGAATTAGGGTTGTGGTGGCGGCGGTTTAGGGTTGTGGGTGGGAGCACTAATTAAATAATTTCTGTTTTATATATTAATTATTTGTTTTTTCAAATTTTCAAAAAAATACAAAATTACCTTTAGTACCAGGTCAACAGGTAGTGGTGTAAGTTTAGACCACACAAAACTGGTCCATATTAAATTTTTCCTTATAAATTGCATTGACTATGTTTTATTTGCAATTTTGTACAACTCACAATAGTAACTTGGATAGAGCTACATTTAAATATTGATTTTCATAACTGAAGCAGCCGTAGCCTTACATTCCATATCCTGATAGAAAAAGAAACGCATAGTAAAAAGGCTACATTCGAAGAACAAAAGAACTAAAGATCATCTCAACCTAAAATATATAAGTGTTGGCTGATATTTAAATCTAATCATCAACACTTCGAAATTCAATGTTTTGTAATTTACACTTCAAGAATACACAATAATAGGAAAACCTTATTTCTAGATACCATACATTCATAATATTGACAAATCAATAGAAACTTTAAAAATATTAACAACCTCAAACACAGGTGGGGATGCATCGGCATACCATAACCTCAAATGCCTCAATTAAACTACATTCTTGAACCGTTCATAGGGGCGGCCGACAGGTCCAAACTCTAGTTCCTTTATCTCAACAACAACGACATTAAGAAGGTTTTGGCCACAGTGGCTGCAGGTTCCAAGAAACAATCAGTATCAATGAGAAAGATTATGGAGATAGGAAACTAAATATAATCACATGACTGAAGCATAAGTGACTGAGTCATACATTGATGTCGAAATTAGCACATGTGGTGCAGAGGGTTGGTAGAATCATGTTTCTCTGTTGCGTGCGTGCTTTGACTTGAGAGTGTCCATGTGAGGAAAACTTGTTGAAGAGATTTTATAGGGAGATAGTTGAAGCTAAAGAGATGGGTGATAAGGTGGAACTTGAGAAGGTGGAAGAAGAAGAGACGATGCAAACCTGTTTGATTTTAGGAATGCCCATGTGAGGATGAATTAAATTCATTGGATGGTGGGAAGATTGTTGAAGCTCAAGAGGTTTATGAGAATGTGTAACTGCTGAATGGGGAAGACGAAGAGATATTAACATATAATGGATGCCAACAACATTGTAGATCAACGGCCCGGATCCAATCTATCAGAAATAAGAAGCATTTTTATATAAATACCCATGCTTAATTTGAGAGTGATGTATAATGAAATATTGAATGACAAAGTCGCCCTCCTTGATGCAAAAACTTCTCTTTTATATATATTTTTATAGAAGATTATAGATTATAGATAGATAGATCGATATATTGAGTATTAATGCTAATAAATATCTTATTAATAAGTTAAGCATATATTATATATTTAACTAAATAAATATATGGTATAACACATGGTTGTTTCTTTAACTTTTTTCAGTGCAATTCTGCTTTTTAGTTCTTTTCTATGTAGTTGTTTTAGTTTAGTCTTTTCTTTATTTCAATTCATGTTTGATATCAGTTCTTTTTTTTCACTTGGGAGAGATTGTTCCCAAGTTTTTTATCTATTTATATATAATGACTTTTGTTTAAAAAAAAAAACTTAATATATGCTCCTGATTTAAGAGAAGTAGGGTAACAAAAAAATAACCAAGAAGAATAGAAGATATTATGGAACTATTCCAGGTAGCGTGTGGACTTACTTTTGTGCTCTTGAAAACACCCACGTCAAATTCAAAAAAAAAAAAAAAAAGAAAGAAAACACCCACGTCAATCAGATCAATATGGTTATAACTGATACTATGGCTAGTCAAAGTTTCTAGACATTGCTGTCCGATCCTATCAGAGAAAAGGATAACGAAATAACCAATTTGATGATAATTTAAAATGTACTTTCCTTCTTGCTTGGCTTGCTAACTAAGTAACTATTAGTCTTCTACGTGTGGAAAGATAGAAAATAAAAAAAAAGGGAAATAAAAAAAAAGGGAAGAGAAAACACAAACAAGATGGGATTTTCTTCTCTTTGCTCAGTAAAGAAAATAAAATGAAACAAGTTAAAATTGTGGAGCCCAACACAACGTGTTTTCCCCTCTAAGAAGTAAGATGCAAAGCCGTGTTGATAGGATTTTTTAGATAAGCAAGCCGTGTTGATAGGTAGACCACGCTTCGAAATTTCCCTGTAAATTTTACTTCAAAGAAAATTCACAGGAAATTTAGCAGGATTTTGTTTATTAATCATTTTCACCACTACTCTTCTTTTTCACAGAAATGTTACAGGAAAATTTTGTGAAAATGTTTCGTTACACGAATTTGTCGCAAATTATATTAACTGCTGCAAATTTTTGCATTTAGATGTCTAAATGTGTGTTGTTATGATTTATGGTTTATGGAACTTTTGTAGCAAAGAAAAGAGGTAATGAATTTTGAAGCAAAATGATAGAAGGACAAATTTTTCCCATCTTTAATCTAAATTTGTCTCAAAGTTACAAAACCTTGATCTAATAATTTTTAAGGTAATATTGTTATATAGAGAAATTTTGTAAAGGGATATATAGTTATGAAAAAGCTATTTTATTTTATTAAATAAAGTATAAAAACTCATGCTAAAAAAGAGCTCCATGCACGAATATGAACATTTCCAATTCAAACGTATTGGCTAAGAGGAGGATATATTTGGTATAGTAAAATACTAAACACAAATATTGTTTCTATCCCTAGAGTCAAACTTTAATTGTTTTTTTCTAGACATTTGCTGAGAAAAAGACAATGAATTAATAACCGACTTATTGCATGACCAATACAATACAATTACAACCCAACCTATATTTTTCTTTTTGATAATTTTTTTTCTATTTTTATTCTCAGCTGTAAGGATTCATGTTAATAAAACAGTATTAAATTATAAATTAACGGAACTTCCTCTTGCCTGTGTTGCATGTCTATAAATAGTATAGTAATCTTTTGAATAGAAAACACAACTTATAGTAACTAGAAAAGCATGCGGTTTTCTCTTTTCCAAAAGTGCATCAACTAATTTTGTTTTTATCTTTGAATTTGCTTCTAAGTTCTAATTTTCTACCTTCTATGAACAGTTTTTGCTGGTTTCAACAACAGATTATAGAAGATATGATAGATCACCGCAGTCATCCACACCCATTACACTTGAAGCCTCCAGGAACACCATACAGGTGCAGTGGTTGTCGAGAATTAGGGTTTGGATCCAGTTACTGTTGTGAAAACAGCTGGTGCGAATATATCCTCCATGAAGAGTGTGCAAATGTTGTTTCCTCGGTGCCTCATCGATTTTTCCCGAAGAGCTATTTCGAGTTCTATGAGAAAGCACCGGGAAACAGAGCTAGGTATTGTGATGCTTGTGGAAAGGATGTGAAAGGCTTTGTCTACCATTGCTCGAACACTGGAAATGACTTGCATCCGCGCTGTTTAAACCTGAAAGATACTATTTCTGATGAAGATGGATGTGTCACACTGAAACTGTGTCAGGAGGTTCCCTCAAAGTGTGTAAAATGTAAGCATAGGAAGGTTGTGGAGAATAAAATTGAAGGTTGGTCTTACGTGTCTTCCATGGGGAATTGTTGCTATCATGTGTCTTGTTTCAAGGATTTGATTCTTGAGAACTGGAATAAGGGTTATTTTTCTCGAGAAAGCAATTCGATTCAGGTGAGTGATGATCATGACCCGGAGTCTCAACTTGCACTCACAAGCATGGTGATGGTTCAAGGTGGAGGAAGCTCAAGGAGATCAAGGACTATAAAGATGTGGTGCAAGATTGGGGTGGTTGTGTTCAAGCTAATATTTTCAGCCATTTTTGGAAATCCTATATCTGCCATGGTTACTCTTGTGGAAGCCCTTGTTTCAAATTGAACGTCTGAATTTAAAATCAGATTAGTTTGTGTGATGAATAAATTTTGTACCTAGGCGCTTGGATATATGGATCAAAATCTATGTACTGTCCCCAACAGATCGAGTATCTTAATCCCACTTGGATAGTTCGTTAAGTTGATTTGGGTGTCTATTCTCTCAGGTTTTGGTTTTTTTGGGTGTTTCTATATTGTTGGTATGGCTTTAGCTTTGTGCTGTTGCTGTATTGGGGATTTTCCACTTTGTACTTGTTTATCTTTTTTTATTCTAGCTTTTGTTGGTCTATTGTCTTACCGGTAGCTTGTTCTTTGTCTTTAGACTTTTGCTGTGTTGTGTGCCTCACCAGAGGCAGAGGCTTGTTCCCTGGAATGTTTACCAAATCAGTTTTTCTCCTTTCCAAAAGAAAAATAATAATATTTTTTTTCTTGTTGCTTTTAGAGTTTAATTATTTTGGATTTGAGCTTCTATATATGTATGATAAAGTCAGAATTTAAGCTAAATTGTGACTGCAGGTTATGCTGACTCAGAGCAACCTCTTGGAACTTAGTTGCCTAGCCACGAGGAATTTTCTTTCTACTAGCTACTTCATCTTTGTCGTGGATGTCGTCATTGCTTCTTTTATTTTTTGTAGTGTTTAACTGCCGTAAATTATCCCCATAACCACCGCGAATTTAGCTAATATGTTAACACTAAATTCGTCATTTTGAGTCACTCATAATTTCCATTTCTAAATTTCCAAGTATATTATACACTTCTACTGGTGATCACTAGACGTAGTTGTTACCACAATAGTTTAGACTTTAGACAGGAAAAAAGGAGTATTAGAGTAATGTTACTCACACACCTCTCTTTTGAGGTGTGTGAGGTGGAATGATGAGAGAGATAGGAAGAAAAGAAAAAGTAAGGGAGAGAAAGTATGAGATGTGATAGATGGTAAGAGGAGAGAGATAGAAACAAAAAGAGGTGGAAATGAAGTGTTTTAAAAATGAGGTGTGTATATATCATTACTCGGAAAAAAGCCATTCACTAATAGGAGCAGTTTTAGCAACAATTTAGTGTTTTTGAGGTCAAGTACTTTAGACTAGAGCTGTCAAAATGGGCTAGCCCGCCCCATATGATCTGACCCATAACGCGTTGGGTTGGCTACGGGTTGGGTTATGCCAACCCAGTCGGATTTAAATGAGCCAGAAAATTATCAACCCAACCCGGCTCGCTATGAACCCACGGGTTGACGGAATGACTCGCGAGTTGAATTAAATAAATAAATAAATGAAAAATTGAATTAAAAAATGTTTAAAAAAAATTATTATAAAAAGCTACTTATAAAACTTCATGAATCTAAGATTATAACTAAACAATATAGCTTTTGACAGAGGAAGGACAAAGATACATCATCAATTTGGACCTTGGGCAGATTGTAGTTTGCAGAGGTGAATGTAATGTCCTACAGTTTTCTTTTTATGATCAGATTTCCCATCATCTGCCTAAACCGCCTTGTGTGACTGTGAACCCTAACCTTCTTCTCACACACGTGAAGGCTAAGTCAACCTTTTTGCCGGCAGCCCCTTTAGGTCAGGAAACACTTAGCATCTTGAAACCGGGTCAAACGGTGGGCTCCTCAAGTGGGCCATTAAATCTGATTACAACAGCTGGGCCTCAAATAAATATTTCTAGCATTTTTATTGACCTGGGTCGGGTCTCTATAACCGACCCAAATCAAGTAGCACCGTTTATCCTAAACACTGATGAGAGAGAGCTGTCGCGTGAAGTGGTCCAGGAACCTCCAATTTTTGCTGTGCCTTCACTGACCCAGGAGAGACCGACCCCGACAGTGGTCCAGCGCCGGAGGGGCCGCCCAAAGAGCTCCAACACTCAGCTCTTGCATCATAGCCACGCTCCCCAAGCTGCCTCTTCGACCCATGTTGTTGCTACCAGTGTGCATGAATCCGAGGTGTTAGAAGGGGATCAAAATCTTCAATCTTCAATCATCTGAAGACAACATTCTCACTAGGGCCAGAAGGGCTTATCTAGTGGGTTCTATAGTGGGAGTGGTTTTCAATTGCTCAGAGGAAGAAGCTATTGAAGGATTCAAGAAACAAATTCAGGCGCATAGATCAAACAGAAGGTGAGGCTATATTTCGGTGAAGAGGAATTGGCTCACTGAGATCGTCAGCGGTTTGGGGAAATCGAAGAAAAGAAGTGTGTTAAAGCAGGCTCTGAGGAAGCTATTTTTTAACTCAAGGAGTTTTATGCGCAACGGGCTTCCGGATCATAACAGATGATTCATGAAATAAAATTCTTCTGGCTTGGGTCGAGATATAAGTCGAACATGCTGGCCTCTGATTTGCAGGATGCCCTTTATTTTTCTCAAGATACAAGCAGTTTTGGCATGTGTTTTGTCACCTATTGTGAAGGTCTAGCTGCTTCTGATTTGAGCTAGTGGGCATAGGGAGTTGCAGGTTTGCTTGGAGCTGTAGGAAAACACTTTATGGACTCTCTAATCCTCCAGTCTTTCGATTTACAAGAGCTGGATTTCATAGAAAGATTTTATGTCCCATCTCAGAGTGGTAGAATTAAGTCTCTTTAGAGTAACCATTTCAGATCCTTTAACTTTGGACCATGCTGTGTGCACACTTTGGCAAGCTTTGCCATCTTGTAAACGAAGAGTTAATTGAGTAGCTATCGTGATGCCTAGGCCTCACCAAACTTACAAGAATTTTCCTAGGATATAACTGATCTTTCAATTCTTCTTTACACATTGCTACGAGGACCTTAGATTGAGCACTTTTCTGGTTGATGTGGGGTGGAATGTTGATTATTGGTTGTGGTGAACATTGGCTCATGACTTAGGGGCCTATTCTTATTGCTGGGTGTTGCTTTTTTCAGTGCAATTTTGCTTTTTAGTTCTTTCCTTTGTAGTTGTTTTAGTTTAGTCTTTTCTTTGTTTCAATTCCTGTATGATATCAGTTCTCTTTTCTCACTTGGGAGAGATTGTTCCCAAGTTTTTTTATCTATTTATATATAATGTCTTTTGTTTTCAAAAAAAAAAAATAACTAAACAATATAGCACCATTCATTTTATGCATATCTAAATTAAATTTAAGTTCAAACTTCAAATCTAACATAGTTTTACAATAGTAATTAGTAACAATATCGACACAATTCAAATTTACCATAGTTCAACATAGTTTAATAATAAAACTAAACAAATAAGGTTTTTAAATAAACATGTCAATGTGCTCATTGTCCAAGAACAATTTAAAAATAAAAATAAAAATAAAAAATAAAAAATTACTCAGACCTGCAGGCTGGCTCGCTTGACTCGTGAGCTAGCCCGTTTAACCTGTTTAGGTTGCAGTGGCCCATATTTTATCCGAGTTGGAATTTAGTCAACCCAACCCGGCTCATTTAGCCAACCCGTTGGGCTGGCCCGCGGGTTGCAATCCATATTGACAGCTCTACTTTAGACCTATGTAATTTATCTAAAAGGGAATTTATCTGTCGTAAATTCTGTCACTATTTTATTAACGCTTAATCCGTCCTTTTTAGTAGTTAACTAATACTATTCTACTGGTAATCACTAGACGCAGTTGTTACGGCAATAGTTTAGAGAAGGAAAAAAGGTCATTCACTAATAGGGATGGTTTTAGAGACAATTTAGCGTTTTTCAGGTCAAGTTGTCATTTTGAAACCAATGACAAATAACTTCTCTCTAAAATTTTGTTACTAATTCCATCGTCGTTATTTGACAAACAGTTTTACCTAAGGATGTTGTGATGGATTAAATTTATGTCGCAAATAACAAGTTTCTCTGCTTGATTTCTTTTTATAATCATATCAAATGCTTGTTGTATCTTTGGGTTGAAACACCTCTTGTGTTTTCTTTAATGCATTTGGCTTTTCAAAAAACAAAAGCAAGTTTCTCTTTCTTACATGGCCAAAATTGTGTTGGAGAAAGTTTTTGTTTGTCTTCACAGAGGCTTGAGTAAAAAACATCATCTCTTGAAGAAAACAAATATTTTTCTAATAGGACCTCACACAAGGATCACACATATGGAGTGAGCGAAAAGAATGATGAGAATAGCGAGGTGTTTATTATTTGAGAAAGATCCACTTCATTCATTAGTCGATTATCCTAAGGGTTTATGGTGGTCTGAGCCCTCTCAAATGAGATCTAATGCTTTGTAGAGTGTAGACTCATATCTTTCTGATATATAATTTCATAGTGAGTTCTACATCTCATATTTTCGTTCTCTTATTTTTTCTTTTCTTTCTATCTCTCTCCTCATTCCACCATTTCCACTTCAAAAAGAGGTGTGTACGTAAGTAACATTATTGATTATTAAGCACCCGTGTTGTCAAATATCGGCCATGGCGGCGCCATGGCGTTTTTCCATATCGGGTTTTTAACATGCCGCCACAAAAAGTGTGTGGTGTTGCGGTTTAGCATGGCGAGGCCATGGCGGCCGCGATTCATGGCGGATATCGGGAAAATGGTGGAAATATCGAGAAAATGGCGGAAATTCCCGACAAAAAAAATATGTGCAATGGGCCCATGGATTTTAATGGCCCAAGTCCATATTTCAGCTTCTAGTCCCCCAAATTCAGAATAGAAACCCTAATTTCACCCAATCTCCTTTCAAGTCTCCCCTTCCCATAGCGGCTTCCCCATCCACCTCTAACCACCGCTCCGTCCATTCCCGACCACCTGCGGCCGCCGACTACCGGCGACCACTCTCGCGGCCACCGGCGACCACTCCGGCCACCGCATCTCTGCTGGTTTGTCATGATGTTTTGGTAATTGGTATGTAATATGTTCAATGAGACTATGAGACTTAGTATCTATCTAGTATCTAATATGAATATCTATTGAACCTCTGTTATGATATTTGCTATTATATATATGATATTGAGCCTATATTAGATGATATAAGTTTTTATTAGTTAGCAGAATTTTTATTTGTTTATTGTATAGTTGCATTATGCAGATTTTTTAATGTGTGTATGTATAATCCTATACAATATCATAGATATATATTTATAATTTTTGGCCGACATGGCATCCGCCATAATTATATGGCGGTATTTTGTCTTTCCGCCATGGACCGCCATCCGCAATTGATAACACTGTTAAGCAGGGGCGGATTCACCGCCCAACGAGCTTGGGCCTATGCCCAGGCACTTGCCAAAAAAATAATTTTTTTTCTTTAGACCAGATCATCTTTTGGGCCCAAAAAAAGAAAAGAAAAAGGGCAAAATTTGAAGGTGAGGCGTGGGTGTGGCTGACAGGCTGAGTGAGTGAGGCGGTGGTGGTGGGTGAATGAGGACGGTGTGGGTGAGGCGGAGATGTGAGTGAGGAGATTCTGCTTGAGGATCTAAATCAATTGTGACTCCCACCTTCATCGTGTTGTCCAGAACGCAGCAAAGCAAATACATAAGAAACATGGTTGTGCGGCGCATGAGCAAGAGAATAGGAAGAAGACAACTTAAAAACTAGGGTTTCTTTGGTTAATTGGGTCCAGGCCCATCTAGATCCACATAAGTTAATGAATATCACCACCTTTCGTGAAGAAAAAAAACACCGTTAGTTAGATGATGATGTACGCAAGTCTGGACTCTTTTTGTAAAAATTAAAAACCACATTTTTCGTTCAGCTATTGGACCTTATGGTTGACAAAAACATTCATGAAATGGTGTATTTTAACATTATTAAACAATGGAGTTCACTTTCAAGAAAAAAATGGAGTTCAAAAAAGAAAACATGATTAAACAATGAATAAAAAGTTACAACGAAAAAAGTACAATAAGTGAATGATAAGCTCAACCCAAAAATTACAATAAGTGAAATTATTCATATAAGTTAATAAGAAAATAAAATAGTATATCTATAGTTGTTAAAACTAATTTAGTTATAATTTTTAATTTAGTTTAAACTAAGCATTTATATCCATAAAAAAACTAGGTATTTATATAATTTTTTTGTATGCATATATATGGGAGTTATATACATATTATATTTATAGAAATTTGTAGAATCGTAATGTATGTGTTACGTTTATATGATTTTACAATTCTGCACCCCTTTCCATCTCTATGTAGAATTGCGATTCTGTCAACCATGGAGGCGGGTGAGCGAGAGAGAGATTGAGTGAAAGCTTGAAAGGGGAAAAATTGAGAGAGACAAAGAGTGAGTGATGAGTGTGTGAGTGAAATTTGAAAAACGTGAGCCTGTGGCATTAAGATGAGGTTGCAATGTATTCAATTTGGGCATTTGGTAGCATAGCCAAACATGAGTCCCATGACTGTAGTCAGTGGCCCTCTGAAAAAAAAAATGGCACTTATCCCCTATATAATTATTTTTTGGGTGACCCCTAATGTGGACCACTTTTTAAGTGGTCTAATTTTAGACCACTTTTTTTAACCTGCTATAATAGGTCAACACTTCTTTTTTTAAAGAAATTTAATACATAACAAATTTTTAATGATATTTTTTCTTTAAAAAAATAATGTGTTGACCTGCTATACCCAGTCAAAGTAGGTGGTGTAAAATTACACCACCTAAAATTGGTGCATATTAGGTTCACCCTATTTTTTGAACCCTTGAAAATTTTAAATTATATTAGTAGACCAAGTTTTGCACCTTTTTGCACCAAAGAGCCACATTCACTTACTCCTCTCACTCTCTCTCACTCAATCACTTTGTCTCTCTTTCTCTCACATACGACGTACCCTCGCCCGTCGATCTTCACAGGTTGTTGTGCACTGTATGTATAATATGCCCCAATTTTCCATACCAACACCCTTTGACTTGTTTTTCTTTTTTTCACTCTCAAAATTGGTTTTTTTTCTCCTTCAAAGTTTTCCCCTTTCTGGGTTTTGATATGAATATTGATTGAATTAAAACTATGGAAGTTGTGAAATAAATCGAGTTCTTAATTAATTGAATATTAATTGAGCAATCTGCTATGAATATTGTGAAGAACAGGTTGCGTAACCAAATTGGAGATACATGGATGAACGATTGTTTAGTTACTTACATTAAGAGTGATGTATTCAATAACATTGACTCTGAGCTTATTGTTCAAAGATTTCAATATATAAAATCACGTAAATGATAACTATGACTTGTATAATTTCTGATGTATAAACTTATTAAAGTTGTTTTTTAATTATATTTTTAACGATTTGTCCATTTAAAAAATATGATCCCCCTGACCCCGGGGTCCTGGATCCGCCACTAACTGTAGTGTTGACTCGGAGAGGGCATTTGCCTCATGATTTTCTGAAAAGTTAGCACACTATTGGTATGTTACATTTTTCTTATCTTGTATTGTCTTCTTGGACATGTCTTTTTCTTATCTTGTATTGTCTAACGAAATGGAACCCAAATTAACTATACTTTTGTTGGTAAAATGACGAGTTTTTTTATTTCAGTTTATAACTATTTATATATTATGGCGTGTGAATTTACGGTTTTAAAATTTATCCAGACTTCCCAAAATTTCTGGTTCCGCCACTGCTGTTAAGCACACAACAAAAAGTTGTGAAGCAACATACAAAGCAGAATATACCAAGAAGATCCTTTATGTAATGTTAAAATAATAAGTGGGTATCCTAGTTTAAGACTTTGACTTAGCTACGCGATGTTTATTGGTTTGACCCACACAGAAGGTATTAGAACCTGACCGGTCACTCATGACCCATGTATTCTAAGCCATTTGATTTAAATATTTTACCCCTACATGCTGTATTGCTGATTATTTTCCACTAAATCTATGGATTAGTGGAAGGGAGACAGAGAACAATTCAAACAATCAAGAGAAGCATCCAATTTAGTAGGTTTGGCAAAAAGAATAAACAAATCAAACAAGGGACACAAACAACACAAGGTTTCAATACCATTTCTTCTTTAGTTACAATGCCATCCAAGTTGGTTTATTAAGGAATGTATGCAGCTAGCTCTTGGAACCGACTACCAATGCCTATAAATATACTAGGAGAAATCCAACTCTTGTCATCAAAGCACTAGCATTTGCAATCCTATAACTCTTTTTTTTTCATAAAAACCACCTTCCTCCATTTGAAATCAAGTAGAAAAGAAAGATGAGTGTAGAAATATTGGATGGTGCCACCATTGTCAACTTCCTTGAGGATGAAGAAGCATTTGATATCTCGGTATGCGACCGGTTCGCTCTCCTTGACACAAACAACGACGGTCTTCTCTCCTATGAGGAGATGCTGAAGGAGCTCCAGAGCCTGAGGGTTCTGGAAACCCACTATGGTATTGATGTCGAGCCTAACCCTGATGAGCTTGCTCGTGTTTACGAGTCATTGTTCATCCAATTCGACCACAACTTGAATGGCTCAGTTGATCTAGAAGAGTTCAAGATGGAAACTAGGGAGATGATGCTTGCCATGGCAGATGGAATGGGTTTCTTGCCAGTTCAGATGGTCCTTGAAGAAGACAGCATCCTGAAGAGAGCTGTTGAAAGGGAGTGCAACAGAGTTGTTGCTTAAGTACTAAGCTACTCAAACTTGATATTTAACAAGTTTAACAAGTACTGTAATATTTTAATATCATATTTCATCGGCTTAAACTGTTTTTATTTTGAGTTCCTCATGTCATGTTTAACAAGTACTGTGTAATATTTTAATGTCATGTATATGTTTCATCTGTTCAATTAGCTTTTATGTTTTCACAGACCAAATTTTGTTAGGGCCATTTTATGATGGAGCAAAAATGAAAAATCAACTTTAATAACTCAGCATGTATTTCTCCTATTGAATGTTAGTTATTTTTGCAGAGAATTAAAGAGTCTGTGGTCTGAACGGAGTGCAAAGAGAAGAAAAATACAATTGCAGCAAAGGAATTCTACATTCAGTTCATTTGCAATCTGTTAAATCTATAAATGCAAAGCAAAACTACAAAAACAGAAGAGTGGTTCTCCTTAATTTAGGCCACTAACCATTATCTCCAAGACTAAGCAACCACTAACAATAACAAACTTATATATTTGACACACTGCATCAGGAAAGGATAATTTAAAACTTGATTAACTGTACTTAGTAGCAGCCTTGAAGCATATAAATAACTGTACTCACCAATTGTTCTTAGTGGCTCTAACCTATCAATTGGTATTCGTTTCGTAAACAAACCTACCAAATGCTACAACTTTATTCTAATAGAACTATTCCTCCAAATAAGCATATAGCCCTAGAGGTAGTTTGATCCTATTAAGTGAAATATTCTGGAATGTTACCTAAAAACATTAAAAGCAATTCAAGAAGATTTATTAAACCAACTAAGCTTCTCCTTCAACTTGCGCCTGGTTGAAGTAGCAATTGATTGGGCAGGCCCAGTAGTGCTTCCATGATCCTCATCCCTATCCTCATGAGTCCAACCATTGTCGATCTTGGCCATCGCAGGTTCAAATATGCTCTTAAGCTCCCTTAATAAGTCAACAAACACAAACGTCTCTGGCTTCTGGCCACCATCAAGCAAATTTTGGCCCTTTACAATAGCTGAATTGATATCAACTTGGACCATTGGGGGAAGCTTAGAGCTGACACACTTATCTTTCATGCGTTTATTCATATTGTAAAGGTAATCATCTAGAGCATTCATTGCTTTCACCTTGTTCTTGAACTTCATATCATCAACCTTGTAAATCTCAGCTTCTTGAATCAATCTTTTGATTTCTTTAGCTGACAGCCTGTTTGTTTTATTGGTTATGGTTGTCTGATTCTTACTACCAGAGGTTTTTTCCTCAGCAGAAACAGTTAGAATCCCATTTTCATCTATAGCAAAGCATACATTAAAAGGATAGCCACGAGGAACAAGAGGGAGTCCAGAAAGAATAAAAGAGCCTAACAAATTGTTATCACTGGCTCTTGCTCTCTCACCCTCATAAACCTCAATCAAGACACCAGATTGGTTATCTTTAACAGTAGCGTATCGTTGTGTCTTCTTTACCGGAATAGTAGTATTCCTAGGAATCACTACACTCATTTCATCTCTTATTAACGCCCACCCTAAAGACAGGGGTGCAACATCCATCAACACCAAGTTTGGAACATTCTTAATGCCTTCTTCAGTCAACAAAGCAGCTTGCACAGCTGCGCCATAAGCAACAGCCTCATCAGGATTAATCCCCTTGCATAGTTCCTTCCCATTGAAAAAATCCTGCAATAGCTGTTGCACTTTGGGAATCCTAGAAGAACCACCAACAAGAACAACATCATCTATTTCACTCTTGTCCATCTTAGAGTCTTCAAGACACCTCTCAACTGTCTCCATACACATCTTGAAGAGATCAATGTTCAGTTCCTCAAATCTGGTGCGAGTTATCGTTGAACACAAGTCAGTGCTCTCAAATAAAGCATCTACCTCAATTGTGGTATCAGTGGCAAATGAGAGTGTCCTCTTTGCCTTCTCACACGCACTTCTCAACCTCCTTAAGGCTCTTGGGTTCCCACCGATGTCCTTCTTGTGCTTCCTCTTAAACTCCTTAACAAAATGGTCCACCATTCTGCTGTCAAAATCCTCTCCTCCAAGGTGAGTGTCACCAGCAGTGGCCTTAACTTTGAAATTATCATCTTTTATAGTGAGAATAGACACATCAAAAGTGCCCCCACCGAGATCAAAGATGAACACATTTCGCTTTCCAGGAAAACTGGATTTCTTCTGAAGGCCATATGCAAGACCTGCAGCGGTTGGTTCATTGATTATCCGCATAACATCGAGGCCAGCAATGGAACCAGCATCTTTGGTGGCTTTTCGCTGAGAGTCACTGAAATAAGCAGGCACAGTGATAACTGCATTCTTCACTGGGGACACCAAAAATGCCTCAGCAATCTCCTTCATCTTTGAGAGAACCATGGATGATATTTCCTCAGGAATAAGTTATTTTTCCTCACCCTTGTACCTAACAACAATAGTGGGTTTGTCATCAGTTCCAGCAATGACCTGAAAAGGCCAGAGCTTAACATCATCCTTAACAACTGAATCACTGTATTTCCTTCCAATCAACCTCTTTGCATCTGCAAAAGTAAAAGCAATATTGATGTATAATTTGTTTTGTTATGATAAAGCATAGAACCATGAATCAAATAAATACACAAAATAAAAGAAAATCAATTACCAAAGACAGTGTTTGACGGGTTTGTTGCAGCCTGATTTTTAGCAGCATCACCAATCAATCTTTGGGTATCAGTGAAAGCAACCAAGGAAGGCATGGTTCTATTTCCTTGTTCATTGTGAATGATTTCAGCTCGATTGTTCTGTTCTTCCCATATAGCAACACATGAGTAGGTGGTGCCTAAATCAATTCCTATTGCAGGTCCCTCATACTTTTTAGCCATTCTTTCTCAAATGACTGAACTGAACACTGTTCTGTAGAAGAAATAAATTCAGAGAGTTAGAATGACAAATAGCATATTGAAGAGCCCAAGCCATTACTCTCTTCATAATCTAATAACATAATGAAATAAAAACACTAAAGAAAAAAATCAAAATTATATGACATCAATTACAATATACTAATAATTTTTATGTTTCTTTACAGACATATTTACGGGTGGGCAGTGGCATCCAAGCCTTTGAAGAGTTTTACAGACAGAAGTGTTGTAAATAGAGGTGTTGAGGTAGTAATAACCAAATTATAAGCATGTGAATGATTAGGAAACAATTCAAGCTGGCATTTTGTATATGCATGTGAATGATTTTCATGTTTTCTGCTAGCTAGGATTTGTTATTTTGTATAAGCATGTGAATGATTATGAACATAGTGATAAACATCAAAACCTTCATCTAAAAAATGTTTCCTTTCCTTTCTTCCTCCACTCTCTCCAGACCTAGAAACTCCCCCACAAATTTCTCATTCTTACACATAGAATCATAGACATCAACAAAGAAAGAGGAAGATAGAAAAAACTTACTTGAGAACCGAGTGATCTGGAGAGGCTGAGGGAGAGTGAAATCAGATAGCAGAATTGGGTTGAAATGCAAGTGAGTGAGTGGCTTTTTATTTTGATGTTTGATTTGTTTCCATTCCTCTGTTGTGTGCTGCATTTGCTATCTATCTTCAATGTAGTGAGTGAGTGTGAGCTGGTTGTTCCATTTTTAGTAGTAGGAAAATCATATGCATCTTCTCATTTTTTTTTTCTAGTCTTCGGAATTTGATTTTGATGTGCTACCTAATCTAACCAATGTGACTAAGTTCAAAAACTTAAATGAGGCAAGTGGCAAGGTTGAATGATCGAATATCACTTTGACCAAGGTGTGCTATGTGCACCAATTCATATATGTAACTAGTCTTGATTGAGGAGAGTATTAAATAAACTTGTGGTGAACTACAACCCCTTAAAGCTATAAAAGAACCGGCAACCACTCCCTCATACTCTCAATCTCTCTCAACTTATCTCTCATATTCACTTATCTAAGTCTCACTCAAATAGCTTGTGATATCATTTGTAAGGTTTTTATGTTTTATTAGTGTATATGTATGATTTATCATTGATATTTCAATGTATTGGCTAAGTAGGCTTTATTTCATATAAGGTTTTTTTATTTATTTCGTATTTGTATGTATTTATTGTATGTACGGATACTTTTCATTCAAGGTAATTCTCCTCACATGATGCATCTTTTATGCAATGTAACTCGCTATACATGAGGCGTATTCTAATTCTATAAATCTTAAACTCTTCATCCTGAAATAAAATCATACTTTGAGATGGTATTTGTATTCATAATATTTATTCAAATCATATGCTCTCGCATGCCAGAAAGGAACTGCAAATCAATCTATTCCTTGATAATATGAATAGTTGTTATGCACGGTTAGTCGATACTCATAGACCACCTAGCCTTTAAGTTGACTATGATAGAGAAGCAATTAGCAAGCTACGACTCAAGAATATGGCAAGATATATTTGAATGTAAGAGACGGTGTGCAATGCCTTATATCTGTTAGGGGTGTAAGTGGGTACGGTTCGATCCGTGAACCCGATCAAACCGAACACATTATGGTGGGTTTGATTGGATCACCGGTTCGGTTTGGATTTTTTTTACTGCATCCGATCACTATTGGTTCAGGTATCGGATTTGGGAATTGAAAAACCGATCAATCCGAACCAAACCAATGAATTGAAAATTGTTATTTACATTCAACCCAAACACTCTAGCCCATTACATTGCCTATTTATACTTGTATTAGAAATGTTGGTTTTATTTGGATTATTTGAATTATGTCATTATGAATGTTTTGTTCTTTAAAAATGTTGGATTTTTCTATATTTTTATAATTTTCACGTTTTTAGAATAATTTTCGTGCAAATTTCTGAATATAATTTTTTTATTCTACGGTTCCTTGTTCACCCTCTCTTTGAAGTCTATTCCGCAGGTGAATTAAGCAGCCGGACGGACTACTATAGTGAGTCAAGTGACTCCCCACCGAACACAAGACCTGGTTATACGGGAGAAAAACTAGTATCAATATAAATCCGACGACTCGATCCGAACCAGTTGGATTGATTTGGTTCGGATTTAGGAACAAAAATCAGGAAATCCGAACCAGTCCAAACCGAACATGTTTGATTGGTTCGGATATTCAAACCCCTAAATTCGAACCAATCTGGTTCGATTACAACCCTAATATCCATTATAATTAGCTAGAATTCACAATAAAAATAGGGATAAAGTCATTTGTACAAAATCAATCAACCAACATCTATACAAAGTACAAACTTCTCATATTTATTGTGCTTATTTATTTATTTTGCTTTTCCAGCCTTTTATTTACCTTTCAAGTCTTTGGAGTTCAAATCTTGATCATTTTACCGGAGCGGTTTATTTATTTTAGGCTTAATTATAACTTTAGTCCCCGACGTTTACCAATGTCACGATTTTGGTCCCTCACCTAATTTAATTACATGGATGGTCCCCGACGTTGTAGGCTGCGTGCAACGTTAGTCCTACCGTTTATTTCTTAATGGAGGAGGCTTACGTGGACGTCTAGTTGGAGAGAAAAAGGAGATCTGAGGAGAGATGGGAGCACGTGAGTATCACGTGAACTCACGTGAACCTTATATGAACCCATTATACCCAAATCTGAAACCATAGGGATCTAAATCGCGTTACCTTCTTCGTTCCAGGGAGGTCAGGGGTTTGGGTATAATGGGTCTAAATAAGGGTTACGTGATACTCACGTGCTTCCCTCTCTCCTCATACCTCATTTCTCTCTCCAGCTGAACGTCCACGTAAGCCTCCTCCATTAAGAAATAAACGGTAGGACTAACGTTGCACACGGCCTACAACGTCGGGGACCATCCATGTAATTAAATTAGGTGGGGGACCAAAATCGTGGCATTGATAAACCTCGGGGACCAAAGTTGCAATTAAGCCTTTATTTTATCAACTATTTTTACTCTACCTTAGTTGTTTCCAAGCCGTTCATAACACATCTCTCAATAGTGGTTAATTAAGAATTCTTTGAAGTGTCTTAAAAAGTTACACTATGGAATATGGTCTCTTCCTCAAAAAATTGTTCTAATTACGAAATCACTTTTTCGGGTCTAAATTACAAAATCACTTAATTGGTTGCTTAGCCGATGCTACAGATCAATTGCTAATCAAGAACGAGATGCAAACAAAGCATCCCATATTTAAACATTTAGCTTTTGATTATCCTAACCTGAGAGCTTCGGTGCGGACATATTAGTGTCGGCTCAACACTAAATGAGGTTTAAAGCAAACTTTAAAGTGAGTTCTTTTTACCTAAAAAATATTTTTTATTTAAAATTTATTTTTCGAGCTTTTTGAGATGTAAAATCATTTATCAAATTATCATAATCAATTTGAAAATTGGAAATCAAATATAGTAGAGAATATAAATTATATAGTAGAGAATAGAAATTGAAAATAAATACGTTTTCTTTTAACTTATAATATAGCAATAAGCCATCAAATACACTAACAATGCATAATGTGGCTTTTTTAAAACTAATGCATAATGTTAATATCATTGATGACCATGGAAATTGGAAATCAACACAATTAAGAGGTCAATAAATTTTATTTGTTGAGTAGGTGAAAAAGGAGAGAAGCATAATTCTGATCAATATCCAACTAAGGGTTTGGTTTTTTGAGATCTTTTTGACTTTTTCAAAAAAAAAATGAAGGCCTAAAACCCTTAGTTGAATGGCTTTAGCCTGGGCCGGCCCTAGGACATCTAATGTTCTGTTTGTATAGACTCATCTCACTCTAATATTTAATCTAGTAACATGTTCTTCACTTAAAAAAAAAAAAAAAAAGCTTTGAGAAACAGGTATTATTGCACATTGATATAAACAAGGAAACCAACACATAAAAAAAGAATAAACCAAGAAGATCTTTCAAGAATATTCCTTTAACAATATATTGATAATGTTAAATAATCTGTGGGTATCCCAGTTTAAAACCATGTTCCTAGAAAGCTATGGTATTATTATTAATTGGTTTGACCTACATAAAATGTAAGAGTATTAGACTTCCAACGCTGACTTAGCCAATTGGAACCCCTCAATCATTGACCATGTATTCTAAGCCATTTGATTTAAATATTTTACCCCTACATGCTGATTATTTCCACTGTAAATCCATGGACTAGTGGAAGCGAGACAGAACAATTCCAGAAGCATCCAATTTAGTAAGTTTGGCAAAAAGAATAAACAAATCAAACAATGGACACAAAAACAACACAAGGTTTCTATACCATTTCTTCTTTGCCATCCAAGTTAGTTTATTAACGAATATATGCTCTTGGAAACTGAGTACCAATGGCTATAAATATACTAGTAGGAATCCAACTCTTGTCATCAAAGCACTAGCATTTGCAATCCTATAACTCTCATTTTGTTCATAAAAATCACCTTCCACCATTTGATATCAAGTAGAAAAGAAAGATGAGTGTAGAAATATTGGATGGTGCCACCATTGTCAACTTCCTTGAGGATGAAGAAGCATTTGATATCTCGGTATGCGACCGGTTCGCTCTCCTTGACACAAACAACGACGGTCTTCTCTCCTATGAGGAGATGCTGAAGGAGCTCCAGAGCCTGAGGGTTCTGGAAACCCACTATGGTATTGATGTCGAGCCTAACCCTGATGAGCTTGCTCGTGTTTACGAGTCATTGTTCATCCAATTCGACCACAACTTGAATGGCTCAGTTGATCTAGAAGAGTTCAAGATGGAAACTAGGGAGATGATGCTTGCCATGGCAGATGGAATGGGTTTCTTGCCAGTTCAGATGGTCCTTGAAGAAGACAGCATCCTGAAGAGAGCTGTTGAAAGGGAGTGCAACAGAGTTGTTGCTTAAGTACTAAGCTACTCAAACTTGATATTTAACAAGTTTAACAAGTACTGTAATATTTTAATATCATATTTCATCGGCTTAAACTGTTTTTATTTTGAGTTCCTCATGTCATGTTTAACAAGTACTGTGTAATATTTTAATGTCATGTATATGTTTCATCTGTTCAATTAGCTTTTATGTTTTCACAGACCAAATTTTGTTAGGGCCATTTTATGATGGAGCAAAAATGAAAAATCAACTTTAATAACTCAGCATGTATTTCTCCTATTGAATGTTAGTTATTTTTGCAGAGAATTAAAGAGTCTGTGGTCTGAACGGAGTGCAAAGAGAAGAAAAATACAATTGCAGCAAAGGAATTCTACATTCAGTTCATTTGCAATCTGTTAAATCTATAAATGCAAAGCAAAACTACAAAAACAGAAGAGTGGTTCTCCTTAATTTAGGCCACTAACCATTATCTCCAAGACTAAGCAACCACTAACAATAACAAACTTATATATTTGACACACTGCATCAGGAAAGGATAATTTAAAACTTGATTAACTGTACTTAGTAGCAGCCTTGAAGCATATAAATAACTGTACTCACCAATTGTTCTTAGTGGCTCTAACCTATCAATTGGTATTCGTTTCGTAAACAAACCTACCAAATGCTACAACTTTATTCTAATAGAACTATTCCTCCAAATAAGCATATAGCCCTAGAGGTAGTTTGATCCTATTAAGTGAAATATTCTGGAATGTTACCTAAAAACATTAAAAGCAATTCAAGAAGATTTATTAAACCAACTAAGCTTCTCCTTCAACTTGCGCCTGGTTGAAGTAGCAATTGATTGGGCAGGCCCAGTAGTGCTTCCATGATCCTCATCCCTATCCTCATGAGTCCAACCATTGTCGATCTTGGCCATCGCAGGTTCAAATATGCTCTTAAGCTCCCTTAATAAGTCAACAAACACAAACGTCTCTGGCTTCTGGCCACCATCAAGCAAATTTTGGCCCTTTACAATAGCTGAATTGATATCAACTTGGACCATTGGGGGAAGCTTAGAGCTGACACACTTATCTTTCATGCGTTTATTCATATTGTAAAGGTAATCATCTAGAGCATTCATTGCTTTCACCTTGTTCTTGAACTTCATATCATCAACCTCGTAAATCTCAGCTTCTTGAATCAATCTTTTGATTTCTTTAGCTGACAGCCTGTTTGTTTTATTGGTTATGGTTGTCTGATTCTTACTACCAGAGGTTTTTTCCTCAGCAGAAACAGTTAGAATCCCATTTTCATCTATAGCAAAGCATACATTAAAAGGATAGCCACGAGGAACAAGAGGGAGTCCAGAAAGAATAAAAGAGCCTAACAAATTGTTATCACTGGCTCTTGCTCTCTCACCCTCATAAACCTCAATCAAGACACCAGATTGGTTATCTTTAACAGTAGCGTATCGTTGTGTCTTCTTTACCGGAATAGTAGTATTCCTAGGAATCACTACACTCATTTCATCTCTTATTAACGCCCACCCTAAAGACAGGGGTGCAACATCCATCAACACCAAGTTTGGAACATTCTTAATGCCTTCTTCAGTCAACAAAGCAGCTTGCACAGCTGCGCCATAAGCAACAGCCTCATCAGGATTAATCCCCTTGCATAGTTCCTTCCCATTGAAAAAATCCTGCAATAGCTGTTGCACTTTGGGAATCCTAGAAGAACCACCAACAAGAACAACATCATCTATTTCACTCTTGTCCATCTTAGAGTCTTCAAGACACCTCTCAACTGTCTCCATACACATCTTGAAGAGATCAATGTTCAGTTCCTCAAATCTGGTGCGAGTTATCGTTGAACACAAGTCAGTGCTCTCAAATAAAGCATCTACCTCAATTGTGGTATCAGTGGCAAATGAGAGTGTCCTCTTTGCCTTCTCACACGCACTTCTCAACCTCCTTAAGGCTCTTGGGTTCCCACTGATGTCCTTCTTGTGCTTTCTCTTAAACTCCTTAACAAAATGGTCCACCATTCTGCTATCAAAGTCCTCTCCTCCAAGGTGAGTATCACCAGCAGTGGCCATCACTTTGAAGTTATCATCTTTTATTGTGAGAATAGACACATCAAAAGTGCCTCCACCGAGATCAAAGATGAACACATTTCGCTTCCCAGCAAAACTGGATTTCTTCTGAAGGCCATATGCAAGACCTGCAGCGGTTGGTTCATTGATTATCCGCATAACATCGAGGCCAGCAATGGCACCAGCATCTTTGGTGGCTTTTCGCTGAGAGTCATTGAAATAAGCAGGCACAGTAATAACTGCATTCTTCACTGGGGACACCAAAAATGCCCCAGCAATCTCCTTCATCTTTGAGAGAACCATGGATGAGATTTCCTCAGGAACAAGGCGTTTTTCCTTACCCTTGTACTTTACAACAATAGTGGGTTTGTCATCAGTTCCAGAAATGACCTGAAAAGGCCAGAGCTGAACATCATCCTTAACAACTGAATCACTGTATTTCCTTCCAATCAACCTCTTTGCATCTGCAAAAGTAAAAAAATTCTTGATGTATAATTTGTTTTGTTATGATAAAAACATAGAATCTATGAATGGAATTAAGACACAAAAACAAAAGAAAATCAATTACCAAAGACAGTGTTTGATGGGTTTGTTGCAGCCTGATTTTTGGCAGCATCACCAATTAATCTTTGTGTATCAGTGAAAGCAACCAAGGAAGGAGTGGTTCTGTTTCCTTGTTCATTGGGAATGATCTCAGCTCGATTATTCTGTCCTTGCCATATAGCAACACATGAATAGGTAGTGCCTAAATCAATTCCTATTGCAGGTCCCTCATACTTTTTGGCCATTCTCTCTCAAATGACTGAATGAACACTGTTCTGTAGACGAAATGAATTCTGAGAGTTAGGAAGACAAATACATTACTGAAGAGCACAAGCCATTATTCTCTTTATAATCTATTAACAGAATGAAATAAAAAAACTGAAGAAAAAAATCAAAATTATTTGACATCAACTACAATATACTAATAATATTTATGTTTTTGTATCTGCATGTGATAAGCAATTCAAACTGATATTTTGTGATAAAAATAATAATTTTTCAACAAAAGGTCCTGATGAACATAGTGATAAACATCAAAACCTTGTTTCAGTTCCCTGTTCCACTCTCTCCTGCCCTAAAAACTTCTGATTATTACACACAGAAGTCAACAAAGAAAGAGGAAGATGGAAAAAGGTTACCTGAAAAATGGAGCTGAGTGATCTTGAAATAGTGAAATCAGAACGCAAAGACGAAGCTGAGTGAAAATTTGGGTTGATTTGTGAGTGAGTGAGTGAGTGAGTGAGTGAGTGAGGGGTTTTATTTCATTGTTTGATTTCTTTTTCTTTTCCCCTCTGTTGTGTGCAGCATTTGGTGTCTATCTTGTATGTATGTAATGTGAGTGAGTGTGAGCTGTTGGTTCCATTTCCAGTATATAGTAGGAAAATCATCAAGTGCATCTCTTCACATTTTCGGAAGTTGATTGTGATGTGCTACCTAACCTAACCAGTTTGAATTCAAAAGCCATCAAATTTTCATCAACTTTTAACTTATACTAAAATTTCTATTTCCACCAATTTTTTCATTTTTCCTGGAATCTGAGGTTGTGTTGTTTTCTTTTTCTGATTTTGGAAACGCAGGAAGATGGTGCATGTGCATGTGGAATATTAGAAAAGACGCACACTTTTTCACACTTATTTGTAGGAAATTGATTTTTCTATTCGTTTTCTGCCCCCTTAATTTTATCACGCTTATACATACAAGAATTAAATACATACTTCACTTATACGTGTGGAACATAAATTATACATTTTGCAAGGATGACATGAACATTAACATTAAAATGAATTCTCGTTTGTATTGCTCATAGTTTCAAACTTCCAATAACTACAAACAGAGCCCGCTGAACCAATATTTTTAAGGAATAATCTGGATTTTTTTAACCATGAGGAGTTGTTTTAGCCATGTAGGTAGCTAATGGGACCTTGCCTTTGAAAATTATCTCTCATGAGGCGAGTTATGCATTTATGTATGGGGGTCCAAAAGACATTGTCACATGTCCTGTAGCATGGTTCAAGACTTCAAGTCACCTCAAATGGGGTGCTTTTACGTCCAAATATGTTGTCACCGTTCGTGCAACAGTGGCATTCTTGTCAGTATTATTTCTTTGGGATTTTCCTTTTTTCATTTTTTTTCTATCTACTTCTTTAGAATTATTTTTATTTATCTTCTAGAGTTTTCTCGTCATTTAAATATTTACAAAACTTATTTTTTATTATTATTTGAATTCAATTTTATTAGTTTTAATTAATTTTGAAGTTTTAATTATGTTATTTTTTCAATTTTTCTAATTTATTATTTTTCAAACTTTTTAATTAAATATCTAATTAAGATTTTATAATAAAATTAATAAGATTAACAAAGAAATGAGTCGGACAAAAATGGGTGCTGACAATTGCTAAGTAGATTTTATTTCATATGTAAGGTTTTTTTTTGCGTACTTATATGCACTTATTTTATGTATTGGCACTTTTCATTCATGCTAACTCTCCATACATGAGATATCTTATATGCTATGTAACTCACCATACATTAAGCGTTTTCTAACTCTATAAATCTCAAATTCCCCAACTGGAAGACCTAGTCTTTAAGTTGACTAGGGCAGAGAAGCAATTAGCAAGCTACGACCCAAGAATATGGCGAGATGTTTGAATGAAAGAGACCGTGTGCAATGCCTTGTAAGTGTTGTAGTTAGCTAGAATTCACAATAAAAATAGGGATTGAGTCATTTGTACAAATCAATCAACCAACATAAATATCAATATAAAGTACAAATTTCTCTTCTTCTTTTTTTTTTTTACTTTTCCAACCTTTTTTTTACCTTCCAAGTCTTTGAAGTTCAAATCGTTATCATTTTACCTTAGTGGTTTATTTCTTTTATAAACCATATTTCCTCTACCTTAGTTGTTTCCAAGCGGTTCACATCACACCTCTCAATAGTGGTTAATTAAGAGCTCTTGAAAGTGTTTTAAGAACTTACATTAAGGAACATGATCACTTTCTCAAACAATTATTCTGATTACAAAATCACTTATTTTGTTTAAATTATGAAATCACTTAATGCTTAGTTGATGCCTAGCGGTCAACAGTTAATCCATTTATTTGAGCACAACTATAAAATCAGATTTGCAGTTTAAGTATTCAAAAGACAAAACTAACTTTAAATCCCTCCCCTTGTTTTCTCATATGTTAAACGAGATGCAGACAAAACATCTCATATTTCAACATGTTTAGCTTTTGATTATCCTAACCTGAGAGTTTATGGTGGGGACATCTAATGCTCTGTTTGTGTTATTTCATTCTGATATTTAATTTAGTAACATGTTCTTCATTTAGAGAAAAAAAACTTTGAGAAACACGGAATACAAAAAAAGAATAAACCAAGAAGATCCTTCAAGAATATTCCTTCTAGCATATATTGATATTGTTAAATAATCTGTGGGTATCCCAGTTTAAGACCATCTTCCAATATAGATACTCTATTGTTAATTGGTTTGACCTACATAATATGTAAGAGTATTAGACTTCCAACGCTGACTTCGCCAATAGGAACCTCACTCATGGGCCGTATTCCAAGCCGTTTGATTTAAATATTTTACCCCTAAATGCAATGGACTAGTGGAAGGTAGACTGAAGAATTCCAGAAGCATCCAATTTAATAGGTTTGGCAAAGAGAATAAGAATAAACAAATCAAACCAGGAACACAAAAACAACACAAGGTTTCTATACCATTTCTTCTTTACCATCCAAGTTAGTTTATTAACGAATATATGCTCTTGGAACCGACTACCAATGGCTATAAATAAACTAGGAGGAATGCAACTATTGTCATCAAAGCACTAGCATTTGCAATCCTATAACTCTCATTTTGATCATAAAAACCACCTTCCACCATTTGATATCAAGTAGAAAAGAAAGATGAGTGTAGAAATCTTGGATGGTGCCACCATTGTCAACTTCCTTGAGGATGAAGAAGCATTTGATATCTCAATATGCAACCGGTTCGCTCTCCTTGACACAAACAAAGACGGTCGTCTCTCCTATGAAGAGATGTTGAAGGAGCTCCAGAGCCTGAGGGTTCTGGAAACCCACTTTGGGATTGATGTCGAGCCTAACCCTGATGAGCTTGCTCGTGTTTATGAGTCATTGTTCATCCAATTCGACCACAACTTGAATGGCTCAGTTGATCTAGAAGAGTTCAAGATGGAAACTAGGGAGATGATGCTTGCCATGGCAGATGGAATGGGTTTCTTGCCAGTTCAGATGGTCCTTGAAGAAGACAGCATTCTTAAGAAAGCAGTTGAGAGGGAGTGCAATAAAGTGGCTGCTTAAATATTAAGCTGCTCAGGCTTGAGATTTAACAATTTCTACAAGTATTTTAATATTTTAATGTTCTGCTTGTTGTTATTACTGTTTCCAGGAAAGCATCTATGTAAACTATCTTGATCTGAGTTTTACATCTGTCAGAAAAGGTTAAAGGAGTTATACTCACAAGAATGACTAATCAGTTCACTTCCCCCAAAAATATTTCAGTTATTATATAACTTTTCAATTAGGCTGCAAACAAAATTTGACATGGTAAGCAAACATTAGACTCTAACCACTATCCAACAAGCAATATCATCCAACATCTAAGTGTCTATTTGGATTTCCATTAACTCAACGCAAATCCACGTTGAGTCAACAACTGAAGTCTAGCTTGTCCGGTTGTGCATAGGCACAGGTTTACTACAACGCAAACGGGAAACCAAACACAAAGTAAAGCATCAAGTTTCACGTGAACTGTAAATTTCATTCATCAGAAAGAAAATTGTACATTTTATACCATTAAGTAATTTTAGGTTGTCAAAAATATCATCCATCATGTATCTATCCATAAACAAGATTACTATAATACTCCCCAAGTTACAGGAACACGTACATCTCAGGAGCCTTAATGAAGGGAAGAATGGCTTCACCAAACAACTCAAACAGTGACGCCAGGGTACGTCCTGAATTCAGCTCATCCTTCCAAACCTGGGTGAGGGCAGCAGATATCTTCAATGCCTGAGTATCTACCTTGTTACTTTTAACTTCGCCATCTAAAGTGGTCTCATTTTTCATCTGCCTAGAAGATGTTGATGCGGCTGCTATTGAATCAACTGAAGAATCTTGAGTCCCTGTCTCCCCTTGCTTGTGAGACGGTGACGAATTTGTCATAATTACATCAGCTTCACCATCAGTAGCAGATTTCTTTAAAGGGGGCTGCTCTTCCAATTGCTCATGGCTTGCCTTGCGTTTAACTTGATAATCAAACATGGGAATGAGTAAGAATACAAACTATGGAAAAGTACAAAGAAACAGTTGATACTCTGGTTTGGTAAACTGCAGACCAGACTAGTGAAAGTTTCAAGTGGACCCCAAGATATTCTTTTAAATCATCATGACATTGACGAGTAACAGAACCATTGGAGATTTAGTAGCTCCTAATAACAGAAACATTGCTCACTTGATATGAACCTTATAGGTGTATCATTGCTCCGTTTTCCTTATAAAACACAGGCTTCGTGCAGTCACTTTATATGGCAACCAGGAAAGGAAGAATGGGAAGAAGGATGTAATGTAGTTATCATCCGAAGTCCACAAACAATGTGGGCAGTGAACTTAGGATGAACTTCCATTTGAATTATGACTAATGAGTAATGAGTTCACTTAGTTACTCGTATGTTATGTACGGGTTCTTTATTTATTAGCTTTTATATAAGGGAGACTCAACTATGACTTGTGATTTTGTTTTGTGAAACTTATGATCAAGTTTTTTGTCAATTCCTAGTTTGAAATTATTCAGAGCATTATGCATTATTTACAGGTCATATTTCACTATTTTCCATTGTGACTTTAATTAAATGATTAGGCAATTCACCATTTCAAAATCTTGAATATGACCAATTTAACTATTTCTTGCTCCAGGTTCAAAAGCTCCAACCCTCTCAGTAAGATACCAATATTAGCATCTCTTTTAGTATTATACACATTTGTTTCCATTAAATTAGCTATCCAAGCAAAAGGTGTCCTACCTCCCAAGACTAGGTTTAAAAATTATTGTGCTTGCACATTTCATGAACTACAGACCAGAATTTTCTTGGGTAACAAAGGAAATACTCACGAGTTGAAGAGGTAAGAACTCTAGCATTGGTCTTCCAGACAGCTTGAGGGAGAGGAGATGGTAATGTAGGGAACATCTTGAGTCGATCATATATACACTGACCTGCAGCACGCTGAATAATACATCGCATACAATCATCAGACCAACCATATTGTACCGAGACTGATGTTTTTCAGTCATAAAAGAAGCTACATTTGACTAGGAAGTATCTGTATTTGATAACATATCTTACCAGCAAGGCTCCATAAACACGCCAAGCTTCATGCCTTTTTATTTCATTTTTCTGCTTCTCGAGCTGCATCTCTGGTTCAAGAAGTCTTATATATGTTTCAAGATTTGGTAGCAAAAGAAGGCGAACCTACTTTCAAAGTAAGGGTATCATCAAAAACATGTCAAAGACTCAAGATGTAATTATCAAATCTGACTTGAGTCAAACAACTAAGAAATACACCCCAAACATACATGGCTTTTTTAAATTAGTTAATTGAATCCTTCAAGTTCCCCCCACTCTTTCAAATTTTGTCCTCAAGACTGTTAATGGAGTAAATAACAAAACTACCTTATATAGCTGCTTGATAGTAATATGAATAAACATCAAGCATGCAGTACCCTTTTCCCCAAATCTTTACAATTTCTACTTTCAATATGCTTCATAATACTGAATATATGATATAACATTTCCTTTCCATATTAAACAACATGGGAACCTAATCTTCTAATCATATAGATTACAACTAGTCCTTTGGAAAGTCGTCATTTTGACTCACAGGAGTATTTCTGATATAAAAACAAATTTTTCTTCAGCTATTTCTGATACCATCGGAAGCATTAAACATAGAACAAATACAAATGTACTGGCTTATTGATTTGTCTTTCACAATATTTTCCCTACTATTGGTCCTAGAAAAAGTCCATAATTTCCTAGAGCATGGATAGGCACATACCACATTAGGTCCCAGTGCTCCTAACCCCTGAATTGCTCCATAGTGTTGCGTCAATGCCTTCTTGGGATCCAAGAATGCATTCAGCAATGTTTTTGTCAACCGGGACTGTAGATTGCTATAAACATGTCCAAACCTACATAAAGAAGCATTTGAAAGTTAAGAAAAGGTAAAGTTGCAATGCAATCAACAAATGTCAAACAAATAAGCCTCATACGATTTTAAAATAGGTAAGTTAACAAAAGTTATTAAGGAAGACTATATATTTCTAGTTTCAGTTAAATGATTCAACAGTCTGTACCAAGTTCAGCATCTTCACAGGACAAAGACTATGCTAGGGGATTGCAAGAACTCAACAAAGCATAAGCTTTAATGTACAAATTCACCAAATGAAAACATTGATGTGCCCCTTTAAACTGGAGCTCCAAAACAAGGGTTCATTTTAAAGGAAATACACAAATCTATAGCTTTGCCACAATAAAATCGAAGCAGGAAACGTAGAATGGATTGCAACAATAAAATTAGAGACCAATAAAACTATCAAGTATAAATTGATTCTGTATATCATGATCCACAACATATAACAGAATAGAGTGAAGATATCTCACTTTTTACATATTGAGGCTACCAGATTAGCTGTGAAGTCTCTAAGTTCCCAATGGTTGTCTGACAATCTACTGCCCAACCTTTTAGCAACAAGGCAGGTCACAATAGAAGGCATCAACTGGTGTAGCTGAAGCAAGCAAAAAAGTAAAGAAAAGGAGATAAGAGATTGTTCCACATAAACTCATTTTCGTGTACCAAGTTTTTATCCCATTCTTTGCCACATTGAGCCCATATGTTGTTTGTTAGAACTTATTGTTGAGTATAAATAGTTGCATACAAAGAAAATGCATTTGGATAAACAACTTAATTATGCGTTTATGTCAATAAGAACTTATCACAGAAGCGCTTATTCATAAACTTATTAGAGAAGTTGATGGAAATAAACTTAAAAGAACTTACAGGTAGAGTTATAAACACTCATTCATAAGATAATCTCAGAAGTTTATCAAAAGAACTTATAGTATGTCATAAGCTATTTTCATAAGTTTAACCAAACACCTGCTTAAGTGCTTATACTATACGATAAACTCAAATGAGCTCTTTCAAACGCACCCAAAATATTAATTGTCTAGAGCAGACAAAACTTTTTTATATGTGACGACAATGATCAACAATTCAACATTGAAAAATATAAACACTTTATTACTAAGCCGATTATGAAGAAAACAATAAGACAGCAACATACAAATTTTGTCAACTAGCATTTACATTTTTACGGGCCAAAAGTTGTCAGGGTCATATTTATGATGGAGCAAAAAAATGAAAAATCAACTTTAATAACTCAGCAGTCAGCACACTTTCACGTTTCAATGGAAAGTTGGACACTACAGAGTTCCAAATAGAAAGATGAACCAACCTAATTAAAATATTAATAATGCAACTTTGCTTTTGCAAAGATCAAGTTATGTCAGTAACAAATATAGAAATACACTAAATCAACAAGGGGTGAACTCACATAAGGTTCAATATGGATATGAGGGTTTTGCAGAAGCCTACTAACAACTCGCATCAAGGCAAATAGACGAGGAAAATTATTCAAGCTGTGAGAAACCTGACAAGAATGGAGAAGCACACAGTTGTAATGAGCTAGATAAGGTAACATTTTCATTCTTATCCACCATGATAAAGAGAAAAAAATATGATTACCTCATCAGCTATAAAGCATGTGAAATAAGGAACTAATGGATGTAGTCCTGAATCAGTAGCCAAACTTACTAATGCTTCTTTAAATAGAACTGAATCCGACTCATTTAAAGTTAGTTCAGTCACTTTATCAAAATACAGCTGCAAGAAAATACAGAACCAAGTTAAATGATAAATGAACTAAAGGATGAGATACAAAATAGCTCACAGTGGCTTAATAATTTTGATACCTGAAGCTCTCTAGATAATACATGCTTAACAGGTAACTTGATGTCAACTGGAAGTCCATCATTGTTCTGATCAGGCTTTTTTACATCAGGAGGAGCTGAAATTACTGCAAATAAAACAGTGGGAAAAAAATTTATTCTTAAACGGAAAGGGGAAAGCAAGCTATAGGTACATGGAAGGACATAAAAGCGTCAATTAATAGATTGTGAACCAATAAGCAGCCAAATAGTTCTTGTTTGTCTGCATGATGTGCATCTCCAAAAGTACATATGTAGCTATAAACATGCATATGTATATGTGAAACTCAGTATATTTAATTAGATTAATAAATTTGCATATCTACCATTTATAATTGATGATCAAGGTTCATGAAGATAATGGTAATATATTGATACATGTTTTCCACAAATTGTACACATGTGAGATGGCCATGCTACATAGCTATAAAAATAAGAAAACCCACTTCAGTTATCATATCTCACAATCTAATCACTAACTCGATAAAAAAATTTGACATCATGAACGAACAAAGAACAATACATAATGACATTGAAATGATAACATAAGAAAAAGCATAAACTCAAGGATTCCTAATTTTAAAGTATTGTACCATGAACAATTAATCTGTGAACAAAATACCTACAGGTAGCACTCAAGGTTAGATACCTACCCTCTATAGGAGCATTTTCCGGAATAGCAGGTTGCACACCTTCAATGGCAAGCCAGTGGCACGTAATTGCAGTATCAAGGGGTGCTTTTGGTAAAGGAGCTTCAATGACCTACGATTAACACGGAATCTGATTATAAAAAGGGGATACACTCAAAATTCAAATCCAATTGAAGTGACAATGATTTAGTACTCCCTTACATCTTTTAAGTCTACATCCTTGTCATCAATGTAAAATAAATCTCTATGTCCAACAGCTCTTTTGAACCGTAAAGGACCGCCAGATGCAAATCCATATATTGGCTGACATAAGAAAAACAAGAAGCGGTATTGATATTAGAGACAAAAACTAAGAATTTTTCACCATGAAAAATCACTGCCAAAAGTTTCTAGATGGCAGTTCTAATATACATCATCGATTTGCAAATATCGGGAAATCGTAGAACTTTTGTCCTGGCTATACACAGATCCTGACATCGCAGAACCAATTGTTCATCACTCAATTGAAAATTATCCATGCTTTAGGGTGAAGGGTCCAGGGTTCGAACCCTGAGAGGACTAATTTACTAACATTTTTTTTTTGCTGTCCAAAAAAAAAAGAAGAAGAGAAGGAACAATGCATCTAGTATTAACACTACAAAATTAACACATTGAGCCAGATTCATTCCCTTACAACAACAATGTTCTGAAAGCTCACATCCCAAATAAACATATTAACTTCAGAACTGTATATGAAGTTAGCCCAGAACATTGAACACTCGTTAATTCCATTACCACCCACCCCGCACCAACGATTCATTTGGAACAACAAACAACTTACTGACAAGTGACAACCCTATTATATATGGACAAAATAACCAAACAGGAAGACTGAAAATACTCTTAAAAACAGTTAGCCAACCACTTCAAACACATTTTTTTTCTTCTATCGGTCATCTAAGAGCCCGTTTGGATACGTGCTTATTGGAGCTTATCTATTAGAAAAAACACTAAACAAGCTTCAATAAGTGCTCTTTAGTTCGCATCCAAACGGGTACTAAGTCAAATTACTTAAGAAGCTTACTTACTTCAACATTCTTCAAGTTGAGTGCAGCATCAACATCATCTACTGTCAAAGTGGTTCTCCTAGAATGCCGCATGCACTTGATTGCTTCCTGGGGTTTGAACAAACCATATTACACCATGTTACATACTTCATCAAACACTCTTCTTTGTTCAAAATTTCAAATTTATTCACCAAATTGATTGAAGCCCACAAGCAAAAATAAAGAAAAGATCATAACTTTGAAACTTAAAAAACAAGGGCACCTGCATAATCTGACGCATACGGTACTCAACATCAGGAGCAACAGCAAGAGCAACATCGGGAGACAAGGTGTTAATCCCAATACTCTGTGCAATAACCTCCACGGTCTCTTTGGGAACAATGCTCATGTTCAATCACACACACACACCACCAGTTGCTGGAAGAAAACACTTGTGTGTGTGAAGAACGATTTGAGAGTTCAGAGCATGAAAATTTGGGGATGGGAAGTGGAAACCCTAGATGAAACTGGGTCTCCGGTGAGCGGTGAGGTGAGTCGCCGGAGTTGCGAGACGACGGTGAAACGGAGGAGTGATTGGTTTTGAAGAGAGATGGGGTTCACTTCATATGTATGAGACTGTGAGAATGAATGAGAGTCACAGTCTGTCTCTGTCTGGGGAGTTGGGTTTGGAGCCCCACCCCTTAGGCTTTGCACCCCACTAAAACAGATACGGAATTTAAATTTTCGTATCAATACGGAAAATAAAATTCCGTATCTGTTTTAGTATATAATGAGTGGTTGAAAATGTGACACGCATGCTTAAATACAGTACGGAATTTTAAGTTCCGTATTCAATATGGAGAATACGGAACTTTAAATTCCGTATTTGATAAAGTGGGGTGCCAAGCCCCATAGGTGGGGTGCCAAACCCAACTCCCCTCTGTCTGTCTACATAGGAAGGGGAGGTGATGGGTTGGGATATTTTTGTAATTTTACTTGTAAAATCACAACTATTCAATCAAGTGCATAAGTTCAAATTTTAATTTTTGTGAATAAAAAAAAATGTATTTGGCCATCTCATCTATCGCTTTACGGTTAGTGATTGGGGGCTAAAGTATGTAATTTCTGGAGTTATTACGATTTGAGTTGTGTGTCACCATTAAGTGTCTCAGTAAATAGAGGTAAAATTTTATTTATCGGCCACCTAGGACAATGGTAATTTAACTCAAGTATTTCTTATGGTCATTTAGATAAGCCTTGAGATAATATTGTAAATGAATTAGTTAGTGAGACATCTACAACTCGATCTAGGTTTAACATGAAGGGAAAGCAAAGGGTAATAACGTGAAGTTGTAGAGGGAGTTGAAAGGGGTGAAATAGAATTTTATAGGTGATTAGTATTTTTCCATTCCTTTCCTCCCATGGAATAAATATGATAGAAAATAGTGGAACTCGAGGAAGCTTGAACCTATATCCCTCTACTCCACTCCTCTATTTCATCCTCCTCCCCCTAATTCAAACAAAGTCTTAAGTAAGTAGTCGGGGTTCCAAACAACTATAGAGAAAGAAAAAAAAATAACTCATTCACTATATACCGCATAGTACACTGAGTATAAGATATTAGTCTCACAATTAGTATTCGATAGGAGGTGGGGACTAGGGTGGGGAACTTTCAAACTGGTCCACCGGTGGACCATCATCATATGTTGTTGGATCTCAGAATCTTGGAATATTCTTTTATTGAATGGTTAGGATTTGATGGATGATAAAAGGGCAATAGAGTAAATAGACACATCTCCTTCTTCTTCTCCCTTTCTCACTGGTTCTTCTCTCCGCCACAGCCACCACCTTCCACCGGAGCTCAGCCCATACTCCGATTCTGCTGTGGATTTGAAACCTTCACTGAGAGATCTAGTAGACGACGGAGGGGATTTTGTTTCGGGGAGATTGACCACTGTGATATCATGGATACTGGATCTTCTCTTATCCTTTCCTCCTATAAGCTGCCTGATGAAATACTTTCGAGCATGACTCGCAACCTGAGTGGGTGTTCTTGTGGTCACAAAATTCCTAGAGATGTTTCTCCAATCCCCTTTACCATACTTCTTCACACCGTGACAGAGCTAGGGAACCCTAGGATGCTTCAGATGAAGAAGATCCGCGAACAATCCAAACAAACCCTCCCTGTGCTTCCGTTCCCCTCATCCCCAAACCTGCTGTTCTTGGAATGAACATTGAAGAGAGGTATAGTACCTAGAAGTAGAGGATTGTGCTAAGAGAGAATGAGAATGAGAGAGAGAGTGCTGAATTTCATGTGTCAGTTTCTCAAATGAGCCAAAAAGTCCTCTACACTTGATAACTACCTCCTATTTATAGAGCTTGGGTACTACCTATTGGGCCAATTGGGCCTCCGAGGTCAAGGCCCATCTGAAGGCTAGGGCCCCGCCTCAGGGCGGGATACATGCTGGGCGTTGCCCCTCAAGGGGCTCGCCCAGTCCACTAGTCCACAAGACACCGAGCTCGAGGTACGAGAGCTAAGTGTGTCTTTTAAATGCTTTTACATATGTCTCACAGTACACCGGAATCTGCCCTACCAACATGGCTTGAGAAAAGAGAAGTAAACTATATCGCCAACATGGCGTGAGCAAAAGGAAACTAGCATTTTCAGTTACCCAGTCCACTGACTTGACGAGCAACCCGAGCTGGCAAGTCCACAAGTCCACAAGCGGCGAGAACGATTACTTCGTATTGGCGATAAGTTGGAGCAGGTGTATGATCGTTCGCCGGCGGGAAAGGTGGCGGGCATGGGTCATGTGCTAATCATTCAATCATTGACTGGCGGTAACCCCGGCGAGCGACTGAACTTTGTTGTTGGTGTCACCTGTCAGGCGATGGTGTTTGATCTTTATAGTGGCGAGGCTTTTCGCGCTTTCCCTTATTTTAAAACCCTTTCAAATCCCTATCTGCCCCACGTGACTGCCCAACGTGACGCGTCGGTTACATCAATTTCCCTCTTTCTCCGGAACCGTCACTTCACCTTTCTTAACCGTCCCATCGTGCGCAGTAACTCCCCATTGCACGCGACCCACCTCCCCAAAACCATCATGACTTCCAACCTTCCACACGCGTCCAACACGCGTCACCCTTCCAGCTTCCCCCCTTCTCCTATAAAAACCCTTCTTCCCCACAGTCATCCCTTTCCGAGACCCCTCTTTACTTCCCTAATCGCTTACCAAACTCCCTCTGCCCACTTCCGCTCCAGAGCCGTCGCTTATCACCCTTTCCGTTACCCACTCTTCACATCCTACTCCGGTGAGTCCCACTATCCTTATCTTTGCATCATACACATACTCATCTTTTCCTTTCTTTCACTTTACTGTCTTCTAAAAATGGCTTCAAGCCCTACCTCCCCTAACCACTCCTCTTCTTCCTCCGGAAGCGACCCTGATGCCACCGCCGCCGCCGGCCTCCGTTTAGAGGTCCCGGAGATCCCACCTTACCGACTAAAAACCTACGCCACTCTGCCCCTTCCAGTCCAAATAGCCCCCACTCACGAGGCTATAGACCAACCTTCTATTTTCCAGAATAGCGATCTCATCGTGCAGTTCGCGAACTCCCTGGGTGGTTTGTCTAATGACGATGAGTTTAACGCCAAACTCAGGATCTGGATTTGCAGTCCCGAGGACCGCCCCTGGCTTCATAAGCCAGACGGCGACGTAAAGAGATCCCATTTTTTCTTTGCGTATGAATACATGTTTAGCGAGCTTGGAATCAGGCTTCCTTTCTCGCCCTTTGTCCAAACCGTCCTCCGCGACATCAACGCGGCTCCCTGCCAACTCCACCCTAACGCCTGGGCCTTCATTCGGTGTTTTGAAATCTTAAGTGCCGCTGTCGGCATCGCCCCATCCCCCACCAGTTTCTTCTACCTCTACGACGTCGACCCCAAGTCCATCAAAAACAAAGGATGGATTTCCTTGAAGGCCCGAGCCGGCCGGAAGTGCTTGCATCCTCACAAAAGTAACGCGAAGTCCTCCTTCGCACGGAAGTACTTCCGTGTGGCGGTTCATCCCGCCTACCCAGAGGCATTCACCCTTAGAGACGGGACCGCCCTTTTTCCTCTTTACTGGACGGAGAAGCCCAATGGGATCACCGATCCTTCAGAGGAATCTTTGTCCGCCAACGACAAAGCCTTTCTTAATCTCCTTGCCCCACTTCCCATCCTTGACTGCACAACAGTCCTTGAGGGCGCTGACCTCTCAAGAAATCCCAAATACTTAGGTTGCCCATAGCTCACTTTTATTATTGACATTTCCTTTCTCGTCTCCTATGTTGTCACTGATCGTATTTTTTTATTGTTACAGAAGATATGAATTTCACGAACGCCGAGCTCCTGAAGGCCCGCGAGAGGAGAATGGCTCGCTTTTCCCCAAAATTCAACACTGAGGGCGACGTGAAAAAACGGGGCGGTGCTGAGAACCAAGCCGAGAGCACCAAAGCTCCCAAGAGGAGAAGATTGGTCAAAGCCTCCTCCGGCGCCGGCACATCCAACCCTGGCGCTCAGCCCACCACTGCTGCTGCGCCTAAAGGCAAAAATGTCACTGAAGCCTCCGTCGCCGCGGCTATCGAGCCAACCACCGTACCAGCTTCTACTCCTGCCACCGCCGGTGCGACCGCTGCTGTTGCCGCTGAGTCCTCTGCTGGCGCCACAGCCGCCTCCGTCGGTGCCACAACCACCAACATTTCTCAATCCTCAGCTGTCGAGAAACTCGCCGGCGTCAACGCCACAAAAGCTGCTGCGTCTTCCGACACTCCTGTTGGAGAGAAGGAAAAAGAAAATGAAACCCCGAAGTCTCCCTCTCGCCAAGACGCGCCTCCTAGCCCGCCCCCAACACATGATGCGGGCTCCATGCCTTCCCCGCCTCATCAAGGGGAAAAAACTTGTCCTGGCGCTGCCACTACCTCTGAAGCGGCTCAAATTGAACAAGCCCCTGCTCCCGAGGTCGGCTCTTCAAGCTATTATAATATGCTCCCCCACGCCATTGAACCCTCAGAATTCTTACTTGCTGGTCTTAACCGTGACGCCATAGAAAAAGAAGTTTTGAGTCGGGGCCTTGATGACACCAAGGAGGAGACTCTTGCTTGCCTCCTACGCGCTGGGTGCATCTTTGCCCACGCGTTTGAGAAGTTCAATGCCGCCACCGTTGAAGCTGAGCGGTTGAAGGCCGAAAGTGCTAAGCATCAAGAAACCGCCGCTGCTTGGGAAAAGCGTTTCGACAAACTGGCGACGCAGGCAGGAAAAGACAAAGTCTATGCCGACTAGATGATTGGCACGGCGGGGATTAAAATCGGCGAGCTGGAGGATCAGCTGGCGCTGATGAAGGAAGAAGCAGATGAGCTTGACGTGGAAATTTTTTTTATATAATTTTTTTTTTTCTAATTATTATTACTAATTAAACCCCAAAATCCCCAAATTGGCCTTAATTCTCTAAGCAACTCTAATCACCCAACACCAAAATCTTATCCCTTCTCTTTCTCATTCCGATCGAAACACATCCTTCACTCTTGCGAAAATCAAATCAAAACATCAAAATCCCTAAACATCAATTCATACAACACATCAAATCCCCTCTCAACCCTAAATCAAATCACGTTATTTCCCCAACCTCTGAACCTCTTCTCCTTCTTGTACCTGGGTTCGATTCTCACCCCATTGTTCTTCCTTCAATTTTTTAGCTTCTCCTTCCATCCTCAGATCCCAGCGCTCTTCATCATCTACAAGACTTCCAGAATTATGGCAACTATTGTCGATGAAATCTGGGTTAAGTTTCCCTACAAGTACTTCGGATCCTCTACTAGATTTGAAGGCCCGCCAACACATGTTCAAGGTAAGGGCCAACAAGAGAAGGAACAGAACAAGGGCCAACAAGCCGCAAAGAGAGACGAGGGATCAGTGATGAGATCTGAGAGAGAGCCGAGAGGTGAGAGACGGTGGACCTGGTGGCACGTGGCAGAGATGGCAGACGAGAACCCTATAAATCCCAACCCATAAACCGCAACCCCAAAAGCCCAGATCCAAATCTGAAATCCTCTATGTCTGTTTCTTCTTTTGGTTCACAAAGCAACCATCTGAAAACCCTCCATGTCTGTTTCTTCTTCTGGGTTCACTTCGCACCTCTCTCTGCAGCACTGTGAATGTATTGCTTGAAGGAAGATGAGGGTTTAATTTTTCTAATTTGGAGTTTGGATGAAGGTGAGGATTGTGGTTCTGGGCTTTCATCAAGGTGGAAGAGAGATGTGGGTGAAAGAGAGATGAGGGTGAAGGAGAGAATGCAGATAAAGGATGAAGATTGAAGAAGCATGTGGAGAGAAGATGAACCGTGAGGATGAAAATAAGGATTGTTTGTTTTAATTAATTATTTTTCAGTTTTATGTTAGGATTAAATGATTAATTAGTAATAATAATTAGGAAAAAATAATTATTCAAAAAAAAAATTTCCACGTCAGATCTCATTAATTGACGTGGAAGGACATGTCAGCGTTGGCCGGAGGGACGGGTCAAATTTTTTTTTCAAAGTCTGAGGATGGTTTTCAGATAATTTTTCGGCGAGGGACGGTTTTCAAAACTCGCTCAAAGTTCAGGGACGGTTATAGTTTTTAACCCATTATTATATATTAATAAGAGTATACATATTACAAGAAGCAACACAAAAGGGAAATACAGAAAAGTCCATTCTATTAAAAAATTAATACAAGTACAATTGGAAGGAAAACTTGGAAGATATACAAATCCACGACAAGGCACAACCGCACAAGAATCGATCTAATCAAACTTGAGAAGCGCAGAAAGGATTATCATACAAGAGAGCTAGCATCATTAATTTTCTGCATCAAGCTGCATGCTAAGCTTTCTTTGGCAAAGCAAATGAAGTGAAAATTGATGCAATGGCAGTGCACATGAATCCAAAAAGAAGAAGGCTAGCTGAGGCATTTGCCTTTGCAAAATAGACGTTGAAGGGAAGTTCTGCGTTTTTGAAGATTATGTGCAGATCTTCAGAGGCACCAAATCCAGCAGCTGAACCAGAAAGTAGAACGAATGACATGATCTGTTCAAGGAAAAAAATCAATTAAGGTTTACAAATTACAAAATTAACGAAAATAATTGACAGACATTTCATTTCCGGTAACACCCTTCAGACATACGCTTTTGTAGCATTTTTTTAGTTGCTACAAAATGTTGTGGCAGTTAAAAAACTTTCGTAAAAGCGTATGTTCGAAGGGTGTTGTGAAAAATTTGTATGTATATAATCACTCTAAAATTAATATTGAGTTTGTGGTACAACATTAATTATTCCATAAACGTAACTTGTACACAAGTATTAAATATGTACCTTGTCACCAAAGAAATCAAACAGATAACCAACATTGCCGTTTAGTATACGGTTTCCTGAGACCACGGTGAAGATTGAGAGTGCCATTTGCAGGAGGTTATATGCAAACCCAATCACTATTGTGGCCATCATGTATCTGCATTTTCAAAATTTATTGTAGCTTGTTAAATAAAGAAGAAAAGAACAAAACATTCTGATTTTAAACGTTGATTCATAAACTAATATGTAAAGCATGAAAATAAGTTCAAATGAGTTTATAAGCGATAAATCCTTTTTATGAGTTCGAACGAACATTTGAGATAAGTTCAAATAAGCTTTTGCAAACGTAATCTTGCTGACAGAGATGTTTCTTACCTAAAAGCACGAAAATCATTGAACTTGAATTCTGCAGAGTCACCACTACTTGTGTCTTCTTCAGTTTCCTTGTTTGCAGCTAGGAGTATGAGAGCAATTAGAAGGAATACAAATGTTAAGACCCTCATAAGGAGAAGGACAGTTCTTGAAACTGTGGAGCTTGAGGGTTTGCTACTGCTATCGGCGGTCTCAGCCATCTTTTTTAGTAATCAAAATCAAAATTAAGCTTGTAATTCTCAAGAAAATTTTGGTGTAACTTCTGGCCTTTTATAACATGGAGTTGTTCTCTTCACGTTTATTAAGGAGAAAGCCAATTGGCCAAGTTGATCTTTTTTTATTCAACTCACACACACACAAATATCTTCCCCGCAAAAGAGAATTAATGATGTTCATCTACATCCTAGAGTTAGCTAGTTCCTCACATTATAATTTTTTCAATGCACAAATATTAATTTATACTCAACATAAGTATATAGATTTCCCAATAGACAATCATGTTTGATCCAGAAAACATCCACATCTTAGAAGAATTTATTGCATGCAGCACAACTATCTTTGAAAACGTCAACTTTCAAGTACATCACTTGCTCGGATGGTGCAACTCTAGTAACTTGTAAACAAAAGATTTGTAACCATGTTAAATAAAGTGTACAACAAGGAAAGAATGGTGAAATTATGAATTGTAAATTAGCTATCGATCAAATAACTGTTGGTTTTTTATTTCTATGCTTTATCTAATTCGTAAAGCTATCAAATAGCTGTTGGTACTGATCCATTTTTTTCTCACATACAAATTTAAAATTAAGTATTTTTTTTAAGAGGAATTAAACTTATATCACTTAATTAAGTATATCCGATCCATTACTATTTAGCAAAGTCCATAAATACATAGTAGTATGATTACAAATAAAATAAAAATGGTTGACTTTGAATGGTGGAATAAAATAAAATAAATACATAGAATGCTCAGAGCCGACTCAATGCATTGACTAAAATATGTAGTTGCTTCAAAATTTCGGCGAAAGCTCTCATTCTTTGATGTCATTGACTTTGCATTGTTTGACCATTAGCTGTAGTATTTTGTCTCTTGAGTAATAGTTATACAACACTTTGATTTGATTTCACATTGTTTATATGTATATACAGACTGTGCAGGATCTCCGTATATGTTCGTGAATCCTTAACAAAAAGTGAGACTAATTTTAACATAAAAATTAAAATAGAATTAAAATTTTATGTAATAATTGAAATTTTGAAACATGATCTGGATTGCATGTGAATAGGGATTTCACCATATAGGACTCTCATTTAGCATTGGTAGGTTATAAGACGTAGTCCCAAATCAAATTTTAGGTTTGATGCGTTAGCTAGGAAAGAAACACAGACAAATATGGAATAGGAGCAAGGCTACTTAGTACTAATTTTAATAAGAAATGCAAGAACCATGTACGTGTACTATTCAAACAAGAAACGCGAGGTGATAAGAGTGTTGGGGAGACGAGGGTACAAGAATTAATCATGAAAGAATTGTATTCCGTGAATATTATTGATGGGTAAACACCCTATTTATACAATTACATGGTTGACTAATAATAAAGCTAAACAAATCTAAATCTGATTACATTCGTAATTACATTGGTAAATAAATAAAGAATATTCTAATCTAATATTCTATTATATTCTAACACACCCCCGCAGTCGAAGCTGGAGGTTCACTGATGCTGAGACTGGAACGAAAATCATCATTAAAAAAATGGCTTAATAACTCTTTTGGTCCCTCATTTATCAGGATTTTTCACTTTTTGTCACAAATAAAAAATATAGCACTTTTGGTCCTCCACATTGCTTAATTTTTTATAAAAATGATCCATATTTCTATTTAGGACTAAAACAGAATAAATGTGTAAATATGAGGACTAATTTTGCTAATTTTCTAGAGGGATCAAAAGTGCAAAATCATGATAAGTGAGGGACCAAAAGAGCTATTAAGCCTAAAAAAATATAAGAATATGATGTGGAAAAACTTTAATATTGAAAAAAAAATCTACGATTATTATGAAAATCGATAACTAGAGAATAAATACTATGTGAGAATTATCATAACATATAAATTTAGCTCTCAACCACCTCATGATTTCAATGCACTCATATTCTCTAACTACCCTCAAGGGTCAATCTTCACAGGAGAAAGGTTATCTTCGCAGCAGAGGAAGTGTGTTGCCCGGTGCATTCTCAGGAGGAGGAAAGCCTTGATCATTTACTGCTTGTTTGCCCACTCGCTGCAGAAGTTTGGATGCGGTGCTATAGGTGGTTGGGAAGGACCACAGTGCTTTCGGGGGACTGCACTTCTCACTTGTTACAGCATTCACAACAAAATGTACTGACTCGATTCATCTGGTTCGCGGTGGCATGGAGAATTTGGAGCCATCAGAATAGACTGATTTTTAATGGAGGCACAGTTCAAGAAGGATTGGCTCTGCTGGAGATTGCTCAATATCGAGCATGGTTGTGGCTTAAAGGAAAGGTTAAGGGGTTTCATTTCTCCTTTTATGAATGGATATCAGAACCTCCCCTTTGCATCAGTAGTGTTGCGTAATTGGACCTAGTATTGTACTGGTTGAAGGACATTGAATTTAACTACTGGACCTTGTTATTGTTAGCTTGGTGATGACTAATTGGGGTCTGATGAACCAGATTAGTGAGTAGTCTATTTTACTATTTATGAATAATAATTTTATTTATTTTTTATTTTAGTTAACTTAATATTTTTATATTTATTATTTAATAGGATTATAATTTATACAATATTAAAATAAATTAATTTAGATGTAGGATACTGAAAGAAAATATATAACTGATATCCTATCATGTTCTATCCTAACTTCTCCTTCAGGATAACTTTTACACATGATAGACAAGATATGATATGAGACATGATAGTGTTATCTTATTCTGCTGACACAACAAACAATAGATAACAACATGATATGATTACTATCCTGTCATATCTTATCTTGTCCTGACCACCAAACAGGCCCTTAGAATATCCATTTCCACCCTTGGCATGTGCATCAGTGCATGGTTTAATCTCATATGCATAATAGACTAATTTAATATTTTCATCTCCTATTATTTAAAAATTATTTATCTAATTATATAATAATTTAAATATAAATTACTTTTGAAATAATAATATTTTTAATTTAGTTAGTTTTTATTATTTAAAACGTGTCAAAATTAAGTGAAAACCAATTAGTTACAAATATTGATTTTTTAATAGTAATAGACTAATTTTCTATTTTAATCTCCTATTATTTTATTTTATTTTATTTTGTTACACATCTCCTATTATTTAAAATTATTCATGTACTTATATAATAATTTATAATTTAAATATAAAGCACTTTTGAATTAATAATATTCTTAATTTAGTTGACTATTATTGTTAATTATTACGTGTAACAACTAAGTGAAAACCAATTAGTTAATTGCATAATTTTATTTAAAATATAGGCTATCTTCAAAACAATAAAATAAACTAATTAATAAAATTTAAATAAATTTTAGTTATTTTAAAATATAGACTCATTCATGAAAATGTATAAAAAATTAAATTTAATAGAATGATCAATTTTTAAATGTATTTTTTTATTCAAATATAAATTTGATACATTTTTCATATCTTGTCCTTATCATGTGCACCTTAAACACAGGATATGATAATAGTCTATCCTGCTCTTATCCTATCTTGTTGCTATCATGTTCACTTATCATATCCTGTCCTTATGACCTGATTGCTGTCAAGTGTTCCTGTATTCATTATTGTGTTGACTTGATCAAGGAGATTTATGGTCTTGCTTCCTTTGCGTTTCTTGTGCGGAGGAATATGTTAGACAACGTAGTAATAGCAAATGAGGTATTCCACGAGGCGAAAAGCAGAAATATTTCATGCAGGGGAAATTCGAGGAAGGCGTTTTTACAAAATTTGTTGGTAATCAAATGTATCCTAAGATGTTTTGAGTTGGTGGCTTGGGATTGCAACTCTCCAACTTATATTCTATTGATTTTGTTTATAATTTAGCAAAGTGACTTTGAACACTCCCCCTCAAGTCCAACTGGATTCGTCCTTTGTATATTTTCAACATTTCCCCTCAAGTCCAACTGGATTCGTCTTCCTCTAATATCATTGTTGGGTCTGGATCAGGGAGAGTGGACTTGTGACGCTGAAGTAGAAGCTTTACCCAAAACCTTAAGGAAATTGAGATTGTAACTCTCCAGCTTATATTCTATTCATTTTGTCTCCAACTTAGCAATGCGAGACTTTCTTGTTGGATTTATTAATCCAGCGTCACCCTTAGGATTCGATGGGCGCTTAACATCGCAGATCCTTGAGTACTCTGTACTGTAAGGAAATAAAGTTGTGCTCTCACTAACAATAATTTCTTTTGGCGTAGTGGTAAGCGCTTGATACAATAAGTGGTATCAAAAGCAAGGTCATGGGTTCAAATCCCCCGGCTAACACTGCTAACATTGCAAGGAGATTATTAGATTTATTAATCTAGCGTCAGCAATTACTTTTGGCGTAGTGGTAAACGCTTGATACACTATTTCTTTGTATATTTTCAACAAGGTACAACATGTTTCATATTTTCGCTCATGCATTTTAACAAATAGTGTGGGTAGGGTTTGATAAACTGCATGTGTCAAGTTTAGAAGAAACTGAGTTAGAGGCTTAGAGCCCATGGTATTGATGATATAAACTTGTTCAAATGAATCTAGAGGCTGTCTCTGATGTAGCCTCTAGGAAAAGTGGTTCATCCACAAGTGTAGCCTTGATAGTCAAATCAACAACGTGAGTGCATGCGCTATTAAGGAAAAGCTATAGAAATCCCCAATTTTATGGGTAGACATTATTGAGAAAACAGTGCACTAATTTATAGTTAAGGTTTTAACCTTTAAGATAAGCAGAGTCATAAAAGTGGAATCATCTCATCACTTTTAGGAATATTCTAGAAACACATTAACTATATAAGAAATAATAACTTCTAATTAATGATAATAAAGAAAACCATGAGCATGTTCCTGGATCATAATTGAAATTATTGGAGCTTGCCTCGCCATTAGCTTTCTACCAGGACATCATTTTCTGCATCAAATTAAACTTTCTTTGGCAAGGCAAACGAGCTGAAAATTGATGTTATGGCAGTACACAAAAATCCAATGAGCACAAGGCTAGCTGAAGCGATTGCCTTTTTAACAAAGGAATTGAAAGGATTTTGTGTAGATTTGATGAGGGCTGTGTTCAGATCTCCAAAGTAACTGAATCCTGCCGCTGAACCGGAAAGTAGAAGGTATGATATAATCTGTCCAAAGAAGAGAATGAAAATATTCTTTAAAATGAGTACTTAATTAAGGTTATACTTCCTTCTTCCTTTTTATAAAAATTAAACTAATATTTCACGCCCCTTAATAAAGTGGTTGATAGTATTAAATTTATCTAAACCTTCCAAAATTACTTCAACTTATTTTTCTTAAATTCTATTTATTATTAATGAGTTGCATAATGGTAAATAAAGAGAATCCTCAATTAAATAAGGGTGTTGTTGTTGCCAAAAATATAATTAATGTACCTTAAAATTTAAATTGATTTTTATAAATTAAAGGACCAAGCTACCTCCTTATTTGGTTTTTAATTATAAAAAAAGAACCGATAGAGTAGCAAGATTTCATTAATAGTATCAATTTGTATTTGTGTACCAGAAAACAGTATCAACACTTATATATACATCACATCATCACATTTCTGTCTTCTTTTCATATATTTATATATCTAAAAAAAGTGGTAAGTGACTCTTTATTATTTCAGCTTGAAAATCTATGGCCTGATTTACCTTGTCACCAAAGAAATCGAATATATAGCTAACATTGCCGAATGGACGGTTTCCTGAGACCAGAGTGCAGATTGAGAGTGTCATTTGGAGGAGGTTATAAACAAACCCAACAGCTGTTGTGGACACCATGTATCTATATGATTTAAAAATTGTAAGTAGTTAATAAAGAGGAAATTAATAAAGATCAAAACTATCAATCGCCTTGACTTTGTTAATGATTTTTGAGAGACCATAAATGAGTTTCCTTTGTAGAACATGCATCTTCTTTATCACAAAAAGAAAATGTTATTTTGCTTATCTCATTGACAATTTTTTCATCAAATTAAATTTTGATTTTTTATTTCAGTATATAACACTTTTAAGTGAAATTAAACAAGTTTTCTTCCCTCGTTTGACATATGTTTAATAAAAGGGGATTATAGCCTATACACCAGTATGTAAGTGGAGTAATCAAGCACTGAATAATTAATTGCAAAATAACTGCTAATTAGAAATTGAAATATTTATATCTGCACCTTCATAGCATATATAAAAGACTCTGTGTTACACCATGAAAACTTGGATTTGTAATTAGTAAAATTTATAACTTGGCTTTGTCTGTAATCTCCATATTAAAAATGGTTTATTACAAATTAGCTAGGGCCTATCAAAAAAAACAAATTAGATAGGAATTAGCGATCGAAATATATTTCCAGCTATGTTTGGAGTGAAAATGTATATGACTTGACTTACCGATAACCACCGAAATCTTTGAACTTGACTTCACGAGGGCCATTAATCGTGACTTGAGTAAGCTTGTTTGTGGCAGTGACTATGAGAGCAATGAGAAGGAAAATAAAGGTCAACACCCTCAAAAGGAAAATACATGTTATTGAAACTGAGGATTTTTTATCCATCTCAGGCATAATTTTTCTCCTCCTTAGTCCTAAGAATTGGTGTGAACAAATTTGATGCAGGTTCTACCCTTTTAAGGACTCACCTAGCCAATTAGATGGATAGGATGATTTTGAACACAATAGAAGAGGGGTGGCTTTTGAAAATAGTGACATCGTATAGCATATATCCTAATGTTCATTGACTAAAATCTGTGGTTTCTTAAAAGATTTCTAAGAAAGCCGTCTAGGCTTCAGGATTGGTAAAATACTAAAATCTAACCCTTCTGAATGCCTGATAGTTGGAGAGAAAGAAATTAAAATGGTAAATTTAGATGAACTGCAGGCACTCCATGATCCATTGCTCCTTCAGCCAATCCATGATCTTGTCCCATGACTCCCTCAGAAGGACTTTTTTTTAACTTGAGTTGTAACTTGTAAGAGTAAAGGCCGGCTATTAAATCAAGAAAATTAATTAATTGTACTAATTTTCAAAGGGAAGGTCCAGTAGTATTACTAACTCCTCCGCGCTGCAGCGTTCTTGTTTCATGCATAAATTAAAAGAAAAATTCAGAAACTACTGATCATAAACTAGAAAATACTGAAATAAGAAGACAAATGTAAAATAGAGAAAATACCTATGAAATGCTATGAAACGTCCTAGGGAATCTGATTTCTTTACTAAAAGTCTAAAACTATAAAGAAAGGATTTCTTTAATGTAAATAAGCGAAAAAAGTGATCCAAAGGTGATAAGTCCAGGGCCGTGGAGAGAGTTGGGTCAAACATGTAATTGCGTTAGGCTCCCAAAAAATTATTACCTAGTATTATAGTACTATTGAGATTTAAGAGAAGTAATGATGGACCAATGAAAAGTTATGTCATATTCATTGCAACATGAGAATTGAAAAAAGTGAAACTTTGCAAATTATTAGTAGTAGTATTTTGTATTAGTAAATTTATATTTTTCAAAAAATTAATAAATAAAATATTATTATTATTACTATTACATTCTTAAAATTGAAAAATTAATCTATAGTATCGAAGTTTGCTTTTCAATCATTGTTATACCTTGAAGCGAATTATTAAAGGAGATACTTGATATCAAAGTTTATTCAAAAAATCAAGTCTCTTTAAAATTAATATAAAAGTTGATAATTTATAAGATATATCAAGTCTTTTTAAGATTTTTGTGAAAAGAAAATTACTTTAACATTTTCGCTTTAGGCTTAATTAAGTTTATTGTCCCTGTAAAATACATCGTAGTTGTTTTTCATCTTGGAAAATATTTTCTTTGTTTAACACCCTCCAAAAATTACACATTTTGTTTTTAGTTCTTGCCGTCACATTTTTCCATCCAACCTAGACATTAATTTGGGTTGATTTGATGTTTAATGTAAATGTTATTAAGATTATTGGTTTAATAATTTATTTATAAAAATAAAAACATTTTATCTAGAGATAACCTATAATAGGGGGTCAAATTAAAAGGGGGTTGTGTAAGGTTACACTAGTTTTTTGGTTTTTTCTTGTGTATTTAGAGGGCCCCCTATATATACAAAGGATAACATGCATTCATAAAAATAAATAAAAAATCATGGATCGTTGAAGCAACATTGATGCCTTCTACGCCCAACAACTCATTCTCATAAGGCCCACATTCATCTTGAGAATTTTGACTATTGATGGTCCATGCTTGATTCGCTTCGCTTAAGACCATACCCACATCCAAATTACTGTTAGGCCCAGTTTTAACGCTCGGTTCAAATAAATATTTGGAGACCGTAAACTTCTTATTTCTTCATAACACCTAATTGTTTGGCTTAATTGTACATTTCTTTCTACTATAGTGTCCTTTCCAACCCCAATATGTGAACTTTTGGGCATGGCCAAGACATTTGCTTCCCTGCAGATTTACTTACAAAATTTTCTTGCGAAATTACCTGTGAAATTTCCTACTGATTTGAAATATTAGAAATAGTATAAAATTTTGCACTAAAAATAACAGGAAAGATTAGTGAAAATTTTCGTGGGAAATTTTTTATATTCATATTGTGGTGGTTGAAACTCCTGCAAAAGAACCACCATAAATGTAATCTGTGGGATAATTTGCAGGAATACGTATGAACTTTGAACTTTTTTATGTTTCATTCGACACAATTCGTGTATGTCTCTTAATCGGTGTCCAATAGTAACGAGAGGTGTAGGTATCTAATCCCTTGTATTAAATTAACCTGCTAATGCATATGCTGCAATTAAGTAGATTGAGTATATATGCTCATAACTTAGTAGTGAATATTGGGTATTGCCCTTCTACGATTGTGAAAGTAGCTAAAGGTTACCATGGATTGGAGTTTAAATTTTTCTAACTTATTGGAGTTTGTATTTTACTAACTTCTGGTGTGAAACAAGGATATTCCTCATTTGTTTTTTAATATTGAGGTTATAAACGGTTGTCTAACTTACCTCATATTACCATAAGGCTTAATCCTCAAATTGGTCATGATCTTTGTCTCGCCGTCTGAACTAGGTCCCTCACCGGAAAAATTTGTGGAATACGTCCTTATTTTTACAAAACGTATGGAGCAAGTCCTCGGCGGAGCCCATAGCTCCGGCGAGTGATGAAGTGTCACGCTGACTGTGTCAATAGTGCCTACGTGAAATTAAAAAAAATTACCCATCAGAAAAATAAATTAATTAAAAATTTCAAAGTTAATTAAAAAAACTTAAAGTTAAAAAAAAATTATTAAGCAAAAACAACCAAACTTGAACCCAGAGAAATAAATCATCTTCCCTCACATTCTTTATGTTCTTCAACAAACAACTAAACCCAGAAACATGAAAAATCCCAAGATTAACCCCTCCCTCCAAACCCAGAAAATTTACCCACAACTTTTTTTTTATAAACCAATAATATATTAAGGAAGTACCAAAACCAAGAACAAATCTCAGGATTACAGAAGCTAGAAACAATAGTAAAAAGAAAAAGAAAGAAAGGGATACAAGAAGGGTAAATGGTTATTTTGGTCCTCAAAAGTGTCCACCGACTTCACATTCATCCCTGAATGAAATTTATTCATCTCGCAGTCCCCCAATGTGGCAAACGTCCGTCACTTTAGTCCTTGACGTTAAAAACACTTAACAAACGTTAACAAATTCATTTTTTTAAAACTGAAAAATCATTTAATTGAATTAGAATAACAATTGAACTAAAATATAATTAATTAAAACAAAAAAATTCTGGATGTGAACCACCAGTCTTCATCTCCTTCTTCTCATCTTCTTCTTCATCATCTTCACAAATCCTTCTATCACAATCAAACCCCACCACAACCCAATCCCCCACCACAAACCTCATCCCCGCCCCCATCGAAACGCAGTTCTCTCTACCCTGATGAGATTTTCAAACCCACATATCTGAATCCAGATTTCCAAACCCAGATAAAAGCTTCAATCTTTCCCTCTTTTGGTTTGAAGCTTCAATCCAGATTTCCAAACCCAATCAGATCTGCCATTGTGCACACGAACCTAGGTCAGAGTGGGTGAAGAGGATGATGGCTCGGTCTGGGGTGAAGGGGGGTGGAGGGCAGTTTTTGTGGGTGGAGATGGAGCTAGGTTCGGTCTGGGTTTTTGGATGTGGCTAGGGTTGCAATGGGGCATGGAGGTGGGTTTCTATGATGGGTTGCGGTGGAGGGAGATTTCTGCGATGGGGATGAGGGCGGTGGCGATGGGTTCGATCTGAGAACTGCTCTAATAGTGCTCAGGGTTGCAAGAGAAGAAGAACAGACATGTCTTGTGTTCTATTTTCAGTCACGCAGCATGTTGTGGAATAAACTGATAAATTGCATTAGTACTCCTTGTAGATTATATATTCCTCCTTCCATATTTTTGGGTGTGGGTTTCAATTGTGTGGTCAATCTGAATCCTGTGTAATGGCTGTAAATTCAAAGGTGATGCTGTATATGTAGATAAGTTGCTGGACCTGATTCAATTGTGTGGTCAATTGGGACTAGCACCCCTTGTATAAACAGGGAGAAGACTGGGTTGTCATGGAGTTTGATGGTGATGGAAGAATTGAAGAAGAAGATGAAGAAAAAAGGAGTAAGCTGAAGAAGATGAGAAGGAGATTAGGATTTTGTTTTTTAAATTTTTAATTAATCAATTTTTCAGTCAATTTGTTTTTTTAAATTTAAATTAATGATTTCCATGTGGGTAAAAAAAATATAAAAAATGAATTTGTTAACGTCTGTTAAGTGTTTTTAACGTCAAGGACTAAAGTGACAGACGTTTGCCACTTTGGGGGACTGCGAGATGAATAAATTTCATTCAGGGACGAATGTGAAGTCGGTGGAAACTTTTGAGGACCAAAGTGACCATTTACCCGATACAAGAATGGTGCTAAATTATCCATCTTAGGATTATAGAAGCTAGAAACGGAGCTAACACTAAATCAGCCAAAGCTATACATTGTCCCTGACCCACCATAATAGCAATCCTTAGAAGGTAAAAGTAGCAACCAAAAAACCAGCAAGGGGAAGAGTAATTCCAACACGTTGCCAGATCAGAAACAGGGGAACCACCTGATTGTTATAATCACACCCTTGTCCATAAATCCCAAAACCCCATCTGCTTCATCTCCCCCTCCTTCATCTTCTTCTTCTCTTACCAACCCCCACCTGCAATCGGAACCCTTACCCCAACCCCACTCCCACCTGCAATCGAAGGTTCAGAGCGTCCAAAACCCCAAGCCACCTGCAACCGAAGGTTCAAAGCGTCCAGAACCAGAGCGTGAGATGGTGATGACGACGGAGCAAGGCCGTGGGCTCGGAGGAGATCCCCAACTCAGATCTCCATCGATCTGCTCTGTCCAAGTTCGAGAGAAGACCCATCATGCTTTCGGGAGTGGTGCTGGTGGCCAAGCCGTGAGTGGTGGTGGTGGCGGTGGTTAGGGAAGAAGAAACCCAGGAGATTGAGACCTAGAAGTGGTGGTGGTGGCCAAGAATCTCGTTCGAGAGCCCTAGATCCACACGCACCACCTTCAGTAACTTCCATTCATCCCAAATGGTGCTTACAGTAACTCCTGAATCGTTCTCTTTGTGAAATCTGGAAAATCTGGGTTTGAGTTTTTTCTTCTTCTAGGATGAAAGGAAATAGAATTAGGGTTCTTTGTGATGGAGATGTTGAAAAGGTTTATGAAAGGAGCAAACGAGCAGCCTCCTCATCGTCAAAATCAAGGTCCTGAGTAGGGGTGGAAATAGGCCAGGCGGCTCGTCAGGGGCCTATGGCTCGGCTCGTTTGAGGCTCGGCCCGGCTTGCCTCGTTTACTAAAAAGGTCAGGCTTAGGCTTTTTAAAAGGCTTGTTTAACTAAAAAGGTCAGGCCCAAACAATTTAAAAAGCCTATTTGGCCAGATAGGCCGGCCTACTTATATATTATATTATTAATAATATAAATATAAAATAATTATATATAATTTTTTTTAAACTAATGTATACTTTAGTATAAAAGAAAACCCTAAGTCCATGCCTTAACCTGGACTAGAAACGTTCCAGACATATTCAACATAGCACATCCTCAGCCGCACAGGACGCAGACTGCAGCCAGTCGCCCCTGTTGATCTGCCGCTGCCAAGTCCACCTCTCTTGCAATGATATAGGTTTAGTTTTTGAAATGTAATGATACAAGTTTTTTTATTTGAAAAGAAAGTGCAATGACATATAAAATGCTTATTAGCCCACTAGCCTAATGACCTTCTTTTGATAAAATTGTCTGTTAAGTTAGACTTTTAAGAAGGCCTGTAGGCCTGGCCAGGCCTTAGAAAAGGCCAGGCCAAGCCATAAAATTTGGCCTATTGATAGGCCACAGGCCAGGCTTGGGCCACCAAAAGAGAATGCAGGCCAGGCCTAGGCCACACAAAGCTTGGCTCGGCTCGGCCTATTTCCACCCTTAGTCCTGAGTATGAAGAAGAAGATGAAGGAGGAGGAGATGAAGCAGATGTGGAAATTGGGGAAAAATGATCTGAGTTAAATTGGCTTAATTAGATTTGAGTTAGAATTAGAATTAGGGTTAATTATGTTAACTATATGATGTGTAAATTGATTTTATTTATTTATTTTTAGTGTCATGTGAGCTTCATTTACACAGTTACCATGCTATTTCACCACTGGCCGGAGCTTCGGGCTCCGGCGATGACTGGCTCCATACGTTTTGCAAAAATAGGGACGTATTCCACAAATTTTTCCGGTGAGGGACCTAGTTCAGACGACGAGACAAAGATGGGGACTAATTTGAGGATTAAGCCTAACCACAATATACACCAATAAAATTATTTATTAAAATTCAAGTAAATTGGTAAAATTCTTAACTCTTTTTTCAACAAGTTTCTATAAAGGAAGTCCATTTTAATGAGTTCTTGTATATATATATATACATACATAAAGCTAGTGATCGTGTATATATTACATGAATCTCTAAATAGCGAAACATTGGTGGGGCTGGGGCACACAGCAATGGAATCGAGAGTCACAATCTTAATATCTTATCTTGAAACCAAAGATTTGATGCTCAAATGCATGTTTCCCATCTTCCATGTCACTGTCCATGCATGGAATTCCAAAGCCATTTCTAGAGCCTCATGTTCAGTGGCCAAACAGGACACGAGGGAGGACTTAACTAAGTAAAGTAAAGTAAATAGTCCCCCACCTCTGCATTCCTTCTTCCTCCCCACATTAACAGGAGGCTTTACCCGCCACCACCACCATTCTTTGTCCCTATGCTGTCTCCAAAGTTTATTGTCATCAGAATTTTAGCCGTACAAATTTGTGAAATTTGGTAGAAACAAGTGGGACCTTGTTAGGGGCATCAAGTTACTCCAGGAGTAACTTTTATGAAAGTTACTTCACTTAAAACCTTTTTAATTACAAAATATGAAATTGACAAATTCAACCATTCATTTAAGAGTTTTGAATGAGTAGATTAAAATTTCATAAAATTTTAAAATCATTGACTTCATAAAATTTTAAAATCATGGATACGTCATAAGATAATTTTAATTTGATGAATAATATATATATGTTTTAAAATATAGGCTTAATACATCAGAAGGCCCCTGTAATTGTAAAGGGAATCAAATCCAGGGCCTAGAAAATTTTTGCATCAAATTGGGTCCCTAGAAAAAAATTTTTAATTCAATTAAGGCCAAAGTGTGCCAGCTCTCAATTTTATCCCAGTCAGCATTTCCACGTGGCTTTTATTATTATTTTTTAATTTAAAAAAATAATTAAAAATTATTTTTAATTCCATCTCAGTTAAGTAATCAGAAAAAAAAATTAAAAAACTTAATAAATAACCTAATCTAACTAATAAACTAATAAACTAATCTAACCTAATCTAATCCCAAATCTAATAATCTAACCTAATCTAATCTAATAATCTAACCTAAAACAAAGTATCAAATTGAACCCAATCCCAAATTCCCAATTGAACCCTAACTGAGGAGAACGAAGAACACGATTGAGAGACAGCTCCACGAACGAGAGAGTTGCAGGAGGGAGGAAGGAGCTGAGCGAAGGGTGAAGAACGACAAGAAGAGAAGCGAACGAAGCTTGTTGGGTCGACTGAGATGAATTCTCAGAACCACGAAGCATCGAAGAACCCAAGGCTCAGTGGTCGTTCATCCACATCTTGTCCTTCACCCTCACTTTCATGCAAGACTTGTGGCTGTGGGAAAGAGGTAATTCTCTACCGATCCAATTCCAAGAATAACCCAGGAAAGCTATTTTGGAGGTGCCCTGATTGGAAGGTAATTTCTTCTCTACTGATTCATGTATAATTATTCATCTGATTGGCTGTGGTTCTGCTTGTAATGTTTGATTTTTCAATTGTTCCAGGAGAAAGGGACTTGTGGTTTTTTCGAATGGGATAAAGGTGTTGCTGCTGAAGATGGTATGCAGGGTTCTTCAAATCTGAATGAAGACATAAATGACATTATGGAAAAAAGGATTGCTAGTTTGAGGGAAGATGTTAAGGAAATAGTGCACAGGGCAATTATTAAGTTATGTGAAGACATGAATGAGAAGGACAACAAAATTGAGATGATGAAGATGAAGCTGGAAACAGAGGGATTGAAGATTAATGTGCTCTTGTTCTTTTTAGGCATTACTTTGGCTGTAGCAGTGTCAAAGTTTTTCTAGGAATGGGGTGTGGTGGATTTAGGGCTTAGGTTCTTATGTGTTGTCCAAGTTGAACTTCTTTTGTCTGCATTGTATGGCTTTTGTATTTTGCCAGGATTGAATTGAATGCAAAAGGTCCTATGTAATGAATGCAACATCCAGCATGATTAAATGCAATGTGTTCTGGTTGTTTTGAACATAAAGTATGGTCTTCAATTTTGTTATGTTTTCCCCTGCAATGTTCCATAACTCATGCACACAATAAAGTATACTTGCTGCCCTGTTTTGGCAGTATATACACATGATGCATAATTGTAAAGTAAATGCTTAATAAACAAAAGCCAAATTGTTATAGAAAACACAACCTCAAAACATGTGAGTCTTGAACATAGCAAATGTGAGCCATAAAGCTAATACAAAAGTAATGGAGCCAAAGTAATGTCATCCAAGCATTTCATTACAATAGTTGGTGATGTGGTCCCATGTTCCACTAAATAACTATATCTAACATAACTATTACAAAAAAAGACAGATATGAGCATCTTTTGTTGTCCTGCAGCATCATGTGCTCCTCTTTTTCTTCAGATCCATCTTCTCCTTTTGATAACTCTCTTCTTTCCTTGGTCTCCTGGAATCCAATGACCAATCTCATTGTCTGGCCCTCTCTTTTTTCCCCTTTGATTAGGAGCAGCAACAACAGGTTTCTTGGGTTGTGTTGCAGGCTTTGAGGGCTGAGCAGCAGGCTTGGAGGGCTTAGTAGCAGGCTTTTTGGTGGGCTGAGCAGCAGGCTTTGAGGGCTGGACAGCAGGTTTCTTTGGTTGTGATGCAGATCTAGCAGCAGGTTCTCCTTCATGTCTTGCCCTAGCAGCTGCAGCTGGAGATGGTGGAGGTGGTTGTGGTGCTTGATGTCTAGCTCTGGCAGCTGCAGCTGGAGATGCTGGAGGTGGTTGTGGTGCTTGATGTCTAGCTCTGGCAGCTGCAGCTGGAGATGCTGGAGGTGGTGGTGGTGCTTGATGTCTAGCTCTGGCAGCTGCAGCTGGAGATGGTGGAGGTTGTGGTGCTTGATTTGTAGCTATGGCAGCTGCAGCAGGCTGAGATGGTGTTGGTTGTTTTTTGGCTTTTCCAGTGGCAGGTGGTGGAGCTTGTTTTTTTGCCCTTGAATCAGGTTGCACTAGCACTGGAGGTGGTGGAGCTTCTTGAGTTGATGGAGCAGAAGCAGACACATCTTGTGATGTAATAGAGCCAAAGACCTGTACAGAAACAAAGACCATACTTAGACTTTTTTACCCAGGGGTTGCACAATCAGATGCAACATGGCTTAATTTTATTACCTGTGAGAGATCCTCTCTTTGTGGTTCATTCTCTTCTTCAATGTGCTCATCATCAAGTGGTGGAGATGACGGAGGCAAAGGGCACTTCCTCTGGTTGTGTCCTTTTTGGTGGCACCTACCACATGTGTAAGAACTGCCTCCCCTTTTTAATTTGGTTGGATTCTTCTTATCTGGTTCATCAGGTTCCCTTCTCCTTAATTTTTTGGGCCTTCCTGGCCCTCTTTTAATCTCAGGAGGAAGGATGTCATCTTGACTCATCTTTGGCCATTTATTCTCACCATTAATTGGGGAAATCATGTGCCCATAGCAAATTTCATAAGTTGCTCTAAGGTAATATTGATGCACATAATTCTCAGGCTTAAGACCCTTATCATTGAAGCAAGCCACAGCATGTCTACAGGGAATTCCATTTAATTCCCAATAGTTGCAGGTACATGATTGCTTATCTATATCAACTATAAACTGGTCTTCAAAACCAGCATGCTCAACTTGGAATAGACCTTGAGCAACCCAAGTTGCTACCCAATTACCACTATACTTTATCTCTCTATCTAGCCTCTTCCTAGGTTTAGGCATCACCTTACCCTTCCATTTTTTACTTTTTTCTCTCAAAGTAGCAAATCTGGTCATTAAATACTTCCTAATCCATTCAAACATTGTGATAAGGGGTTTGTCCCTAGCAACTAAAATGGTACAGTTGAAAGCCTCAGCCAAATTATTCATGGTTACATCACATTTAGGGAAATAAGAAAAAGCATGCCTGCACCAATGTATTGTAGGGATTGCCATCAGCCACCAGTAAGCAGCTTCATTGATTTTTTTGATTTCTTGCATTTTCTCCTCCCACAGCTCCTTATATGTTGCTTTGGATGCCCACATCAGCAGGTCTCTAACCTCAGTTCCTCCACCAAACTTCTGCTTGAAGTTTGCGTACAAATGTCTCACACAATAGCGGTGCTCTATACCAGGAAAGTCCTCAGCAAACACTTGTAGCAACCCCTAGCCAACACAATCAGATTGTAATGTAAGTTAAGTAAGGCATGATGACTCGGGTTTAATATAGGCTGTAAATATAATATGTTAATTTAGGTTACCTTTTGCTTATCACTGATGAACACCCATTTTTTCTCACCATTATCCTCAATATCCCGCATCAAATGGTTCAAAAACCATCTCCAAGATTCTTTGCACTCAGCTTCAACCACTGCAAATGCCAGTGGGAAGTATTGATCATTTGGGTCCCTTCCCACAGCAATGAGAAGGATGCCACCATATTTGGTTTTGAGGTGACATCCATCAATCCCAATAAATGGTCTGCAAGCGAGCTTAAAAGCAGATTTGCATCCCTCCAAACACATATAAAAACAACCAAATCTAGGCTGAAGTGTGGTGGGAATATATCTCAGAATGATAGCTGCTGTGTTTTCATGATTCACCCTCATGAGCTCAGCTGCATAAGATGTTATCAAGGTGAACTGCTTTAGGGCATCTCCCTCAACAGCCTCCTTAGCAATTTTTCTTGCATTCCAAGCAGTCCCCCAACTGACACCAACACTGTACCTTGTCCTCATCTCATGAATAATCTCCTTGACTTGCATTACCCCATTAGAGTTCCTCATTCTGTCCTCAATGACCTTTGCAATCCACTTAGCTGTTGCTGCCCTATTCTTGAATGTTCTTCCACATGTGTGATCAGGATTAAGTGTCTTAATCCTGTATGTTGAAGTCCCTTTTATATTGGCACAGTATGCAATGAACCTACATTCTTCTTGTTTGCAAGCAAACCTCACCCTATTCTTGTCATTCTTCTTGTATATCACAGCCTTCCCATTCATCACAGAGTGTGCAAGGATAGCTTTCTTAAACTCTTCTGTGGAAGCAAACTCCATTCCCAGTCTGAACTTATAGTCTTTGTCAAAGTCCTCTTGCCTGAACCTCTGGTATCTGACCCTGGAACCATTATCTTCCTCATCACAAGAATAATCACTCAGAAGGTCATCACTCTCATACTCCATATCAATGTTATGTTGGGCTGCAACCTCAGAGGGAATGAAACCAACATTATTATCACTTTCATCACCATCTTGAACACCATTGTTGGGCCCACTGTTTCTGTTCACATCATCTCTTCCATCACCATCCTGTTGTACATCAAATGGTTCATCCACATCATCAAACCCATCATTGGTCAGGTTTTTACAGATTTCATCCTCACTGTCTATGTTGCTAGCACCGCTCCATTCAATGTCACTGTCACTAGAGTATACTATCCTAATGTCATCAGAATCACTGTCAGCAAGACATTTTCCCTTTGCTTCTTTAGTGGCAGGATTCACTTCCACTTCAGGCACAGTAAGAGGAGCTTCCTGAGTCATAGGAATCACTCCCACTTCAGTCACTTCCACTTCAGGCACTTCCACTTCAGGCACTGCAACAGTAGGAGCTTCCTGAGTCATAGGAATCACTTCCACTTCAGTCACTTCCACAAACACATCATCTTCATCATCCAACACAGCATCTTCTTTTTGCATCTCATTCCTAACAACTTCAGGCAATTCCACAGTATGTTCCAGGTATATATCAACCACCCCCCCAGTATCCATTGCATACCTAGCAACTTCCATAGCATCCTTATCATCAAGTATCTTCTTCAAGCCCTTTGCTAAATTCACTTCTGAGGACCACCACAATTTGTACTCATCATCAGGATATCCCAGAAGTCCCTTCACAGTAGATTTGATGGAAAAGTAACAGAATAAATCAACATCCCCATCAATTTCAATGGACTCTCCCCCAACATATCTCAAAGGTATGCCTCTGAAATGACCCTTATGGTGGATTCTGGTTTTGATCAAACCTTCTGCCATTCCTGCAAAAGAAAACCTAACTTGTAAGTATTCAAACTCATAGCAAGTAAGCAAGTAGTCAAACCCATAACAACTAAGCAAGTATTCAAACCAATAACAACTAAGCAAGTATTCATCCCCAACAAAGAACAAGTAAGCAACCATTCATCCCCAACAAGAAGTAAGAACATCCCAGACAGCATTTTAATACGCAAATCAACAACTATATTCGTAATACCTGGTTCGACCTTTCTAAATACAGCACTAGCTTCTTCGAGTTTGTTGATCTTCACCTTCTTCTTCGCTCTCTCGGTTGGAGTTCGTTTTCTTTGCCTTCTTCGATCGTGATGGTGGTGGTTGTTCTTCGATTTATCAAGGTGTTCTTCGCTCTCTCTCTCTCAGTCGTGTTCTTCGTTCTCCTCAGTTAGGGTTCAATTGGGAATTTGGGATTGGGTTCAATTTGATGCTTTGTTTTAGGTTAGATTATTAGATTAGATTAGGTTAGATTATTAGATTTGGGATTAGAATAGGTTAGATTAGTTTATTAGTTAGATTAGGTTATTTATTAAGTTTTTTAATTTTTTTTTCTGATTACTTAACTGAGATGGAATTAAAAATAATTTTTAATTATTTTTTTAAATTAAAAAATAATAATAAAAGCCACGTGGAAATGCTGACTGGGATAAAATTGAGAGCTGGCACACTTTGGCCTTAATTGAATTAAAAAAAAATTTCTAGGGACCCAATTTGATGCAAAAATTTTCTAGGCCCTGGATTTGATTCCCTTTACAATTACAGGGGCCTTCTGATGTATTAAGCCTAAAATATAAGTAAATAACGATAGTATAAGATTACGCATTTACAAATTTCTAATTTAACCAAAATTTAGTATACATAATCATCACGATTAAATTACATAACTCAATGGTTAGATTTATTAAATAGTTCATATCTTATAAAAAGTTATCACATATAAGAAAATTTGCAGGTAAGCATTTAGCGGAGGTTCAAATTTCCAACTACAAATTATCGTAAAGATATCATAAATTATTTTTTTGAAAATTAAATGATTATATTATCACATAAAAAGCTTGAGGACAAACTCCCAAGGACGGAAGGAGAGCGGAGATTAAACCTATAAAAACGAGGTAAAGCACAAGATGCTCAAATGAAAAACCCCAAAAAGAAGGAATGACCCCAACATGAGACTCAAATAAAGACCAGCAAAGGCTAATAACATAGCTATACAAAACAAAATTCAGAGCCAAAGCATGAAAACCCAAAGAGATATAAAATCAGCACAAGAGAATAGAATCAGGACATGAGATGTTCCTGAAAAACCTTTCCAATGCCTCGTATAGAATCCACAACGTTCTCTTCATACACCAAACCCACAAGCTTGTCGAGAAGCCACGACTCCATCGCCCGCGTGAAGAAACACCTCTCCTGACAGTGTCTGAATTCGACGATGACAAAGAAGCTGAAGGTGTTACCAAAACAAAGTCCTCGACCACTACCAAAGGACACTCTAACTCACCAGATACAATCAGACCTTAACCCAACGAAGAAGATCCCCAAGTCTCCAAAACTGTGGCCCTAACCTTGTCTTTCTTATGCCTCCCACGGGTTCGAGAGACCATTTCTATAGGGAAGCAGCCCTTAACCTTCTTTGGACGACCTTGCCGCTTAGGAACATCGGAATCCCCACCTTCATCATCACTAGGTTCCTATCCTATCAGTTCGTGAATTAAGACCCTATAATAGCATCCTCCATCAGCAAGGGAAGGACTTCGACAAGCATTAACTAACCCATCATAAGAGCATATAAATTCACTAGCCAAAACAGAACCAGCAACCCCTTGAATTTGATCCTCCTTAGCTAGGGCCTCCAACGTCCAAGTATTCCTAAGGAAAGCTGAATTGAGACCGACCCTAGCTAAACCCAGTTGCTCAAAGCACACCAGAAACGTACCCATCTTAGTCACTACTCCCACCCTCTTAGGAGGCAAGAGAGATCCCTCAGCAACAACCATGGACGATTTTCCACAACAGTGTTGCCGCAAAGAAGGAATAAATCACTTCTCAAGTTCCAAAGCAGACAATTGTGTTCTTCGCCATCTCCAGCCAAAACCAAAACATCCTCTAGCCTTCGTTCATTGACCACAACCTCAAGGCAAAGATAATCGTCCGAGACTCCATTTCCCTCTTCACAAGCACTCCAGACCTCCGGATTCCGCTCAGTGGACACAATCTCAGGAATTAGTGATAGACTTTTTGTTCTTTAAAATATTCATCATTAGTTTCCTCGACAATATTTTAGCAACTCGATTAGGTACGAGTTTTTGGATGGTATAAAAATGAAGAATAAATAGAAAAAAGTTTAAATTTATCATTGTATATTTTATATAAAAAAATGTCAAGATTTAATTTTATTTTTCATCAAATTTAAATTATTTAGCTAATTTTTTTTTGATACATCGGAAAATAAATTATTTAGCTAATTTAAATAGAAAACATCAATCAATATATATTAGAAAAGAACAACTTCTAGCATGACGTGTCGCTCTCACAGGCCAAGTTAGTGACGTGTCGCTCCGAGATTAATTCTCACTTAATTATTTACACGTCAGCTTTTCCACCTATTAATTCTCATTTAATAATTTACACGTCAGCTTTTCCACCTATTAATTCTCATTTAATAATTTACACGTCAGCTTTTCCACCTTGGCCCTATTTGCCACATGTGCCCTGATTTTTCTTTACCTTATTTATCCTTTAACATTTTTTCAATTGCACAGCTCATTGTATCTTTTCAATTGCATCTCGGTTTCGGATCTCATCTTCGAACAACTAGGGTTTCCAAATTCCGATCAATCGGCGCCGCGAAGATGTTTGGCAGAGCGCCGCCGAAGAAGAGTGACAGCACTAGGTACTACGACATCTTGGGTGTCTCTAAGACCGCTTCGCAAGATGATTTGAAGAAAGCTTACAAGAAAGCCGCCATTAAGAATCACCCTGATAAGGGTGGTGATCCTGAAAAGGTTGCTAATCTCATCTTAATTTTCTTCGTTTTTGATTAATTGTTTGTTTTAGGGTTGATTAGTTATCTTAATTGTTTGATTTGGGGTTTTGTGATTAATTTAGATTGCAAAAGGGGTTTTGTGTATATTTTGATCGATTTAGGGTTGGAATTTGTCGAAAAATTGGAAATTTTGTTAGTTTGTGGGAAGAATTTGTGGTGGGTTTTGGTATAGTGTGGCACTGTGTTGCTGAATTACTTTGAATTGTGCTGTATAGAAGTTGTAATTCATAGTTTCATTCTGATAACCTTACATATAGTTTTCTTTGATTACATTCTGTACTTTAGTTGTTGAATTGATATTGTTTGGGCTTTTAAATTTTCCTTTCATTCCATTTGTGATTGGACAGGGACAGCACCTGCTCGCACTCATTTGCCTCCGCCATGGAAACCACCATCACCGTCAAACTCACTGTCTTCCCCATCTTTTCCCTCTGATGATTTCCTCTCGGCAAGGTTGTGAGATTGAAGAGAAGCGGAAGACATTTAGATCCCACTGTCTTATGTAACTGTAAGTTCTCTCTTCCTCATACTTTAATCAATATATCTGTTCAGTTCTATCATGTTTTTTATTCTTTTATTGGGCATGTTGCTGTTTTATAAGACATTTTGCTACTGGCAGAAGCATAGTTTTCTTGCTTTCTATACTTTCAAATCAGTTTTGTTGTATCCATATTTGTTTTCTTAAGTAACTTATCTATTGCAAATAGTTTAGAAAACCTATTTAGCCTCTTGCATTTCATGGGGACTAATCCTTGGTGTAGCTGGGCATGGTATGGCCAAAATAATTTTGTTCTTTTTCTTTTTATTCAGCTTCTGATACTTTTGTATTGTACTTCTGTGTAGGTGGCACAAGCTGACTCAAAAGACTAATGAGAACAAAAAGGTTGGTTCTAAGCAATGACAGTTTTCCCTCTACTCTAAATAAGTATAAGATTAATGAAAGGAATCACCTATCTTTTGTTATCTTTTATTTATTTTTGTTAAAAAAATGACATGTATAATTGTTGGCCATAAAACTTTAAGCTTTTTACTGTGCATGCTAATGTAGAACATGACATGTAGATATATGAACATCTTTTATCATCTGGCTAACAGCAAAGTGTCTATTTAAAGTGTTTGTGGGAGCAGTTCCATAGTTTTGTATTGTTAATTTATATGTGGATAAATAGGTGAGATAATAATTGATCTACTGATCCACATCGCATCACCTTCCATCTGTTACATATAGTGTTTCTTATAGCAGGATCTATATGAAAGAATACACTTATCATTCTGAATTTCTGATTGCACTCTTCCGAATCTAGCCAGGAAATTACTGCATTACATTAATTATTTTTCTTTTATCTATTTCAAGGGACCACAATATGTGTGCACAAATTTTTGGACATTTGTTTGCACTAACTGCAGTGGAATACAGTAAGTCCTTACAATTTTTTGCATATATGCCTACACTGTGATTTGAGTTGAATACATGGTTTTATGGTTCATGGTGTTGCTTTATTGATATGTATTGCCAATTTTAGTTTTTTTGTTGGTGGGATAACTTTCCTTCTCAAATTCAAACTGCGCTTTTAGCAGATGTATTTTCGATTATTATCTAATGAAGTTACATTTCCTATCAAAAAAAAAATATGCCTTGCTTATGATTTTTTTAATTCAATGGTGAAGCTTGAACTATCTTTGTACTCCAAATTGTGTACTTTCTGCATATTGTTGCATTGCAGTTTATAATGAATTGGAGTTGATAAAACTGTATACCTACAAAAATTTGTTTTTCCTTTGCAATGGTTAAAACTCAAATAAGTCTAATAATGTGCATGCTCTCATATTCCTTTTTTTTCTCAATGGTTTGTTTGATTTTTTTCTTTTTGCTCATATATTTGCTCTTCCTTCTTCTTTGATTCTTATAAAGTTCGCTCATTGTAACTGGGTTATTTCTTACAAAGTTCATTATGCCCTGGTTTGTTTGATTTTCTTTGATTCTTTTTTGGGGCAACTATATTGCTAAAAGTAATACTAAAAGGGACAATTATTTGTGTATTTGAAAAGATGTTCAACAATTAAAAAATGCTCTATGCATCTCAATTAATTTTCATGTTCTTGATGCTTCTGTCAATGACCATATGTAGTCGTATTCATTTTATTCCTGCACACTTGAATTAGGTGTTCCACATGGATCGAAATGACTACTATGGAGGGGCTTCTACATCTCTAAATCTTACACAGGTCCCTCCCTTCTGATGCAGATTTTGAATACAAGCATTCTCCTTTCTATTTCATGTTAGTTTGGTTTTTTTTTCCCGCTCATGTTAAAACTCATTTTCTGCTATATAGCTATAGAAGCGATTCAGGGGAGACGACAAGTCACCAGATTTAAAAAGTTTAGAAACCGATTATAATTTCAATAACATTCCCAACTTCATGTTGATAATTGATTGAAAGGGCCATATTGTTCACTTTGCAGAAAAACTAAAAGGATTAGATTTGACGGTAGTGGTATTATTAGTTCTTCAATTAATGAATATGTCATGTCTCTTTTGCCTCAATGAATATAGCATGCAGATTATTTCCTATCTAATCGGATTTGCCATATTTAATTAGTGCAGCATGTTGACACCACTATATTATATGGCTTCCAGAAGAAGAAGCACAAAAACATCCTAACACTGCATCCATGTGCGTTTATGTTTTGTTTTTAGAATTGAAACCATGCTGAAACTAATCAGATGGAGTTGTCTTTCAGGAACAAGCATATTGTTGTACATAGAAAAGGTGAACTTATTTTGCTATATCTTGGTGCAAATTATGCATAGAATTTTGATCATCACATACTAGAAATTTGAATATTTGTTTTTCTGGAGATCTTGCGGCTGATAGCTCAATTCCTATTTTTTTCTTCATGCTTGCCATTTCATTTATCCTTCTTTTAATTTTAGTGTCTTAAATGTTTTTAGTTTTAATTACAGGTTGTGCAGCAATATATTTTTAAGGTTGCATTGTTATGTTTTTATTGGAGAAATAGAGGACAGATTGATGCTCATAGTGGAACAAGGGTTTTGGCATTGGAACAAGGGTTTAAGATAATTGATTTGGAGTTGGGAGCTTGCTAATTCAGAATTTCATGGAAAGAATTACTTGCTGAAGAATTTGCCGGTGTTGTAAATGAATTGGATTGAAATTGCTTAACACCTTCGAAGAGGTTGTTAGATAGTGGGAATGGGAGTATTTCAAGCAACACTGGTCTTCGTTTTAGTTTTTTTTAGTTTTGTTTTGTATGAATCCATAGAAGTATTGGTAATTCATGGATGTATAATTTTGGGTTTGAAATTGGTTAGTGAAAGGTTCCACCCCTTATGTGTAAGGTTTTAATTTCAGAAGTTTTTGTGAGATTTAGATTGTAATTTCTCCCACTGAGGTTGAAAAGGCTCATTTTTGTGGTGGTTGTGTCTAAATTTTATAGGCTCTCCCTAACAAGTTTTGTGGAGAAAGCAAAAGCAAATGTCATGTCTGATGGAGGAAGAGAAAAAAAAACACTTGAATAAGTATTCATTCTATGAGATAAGCTCAAATAAGTAGAGGAAGAGAAAAAGATCATGGTTGAGTTTAAGAGCAAACAAATTATTTCTATGGGAATGCAGAGAAACACAAAGGGTTGTGTGTATTCGTGATTGTACATAATTTTGAGAGTTAAGATAAATGTGAATGTGCCTTTACACACTAGAGAACACTATCGATATGAAGGTACTTTTGTACACCGTCATTAGCAATTAAAGGAATTCCATCTTAGAAGTAGAGACATATTCATTAGATGTAGTTCGGGCAATTCATTGCCGCAGAACAAGGACATTTTACGGATTCACCTTTTTGATTGTGTTGCTTGATTCATTGTAATCATTCTCCCCCACCCTGAGCAAGTTCATTATATTCTTTTACTATTACACTAAGTCAATTAAAATGTGTCATGTGGCAAAGTATTAGTACAACTTTGAAAGCCCATTACCAAACTAGGAATTTATAGAAATCCTGATAGGAGTGGTGAAAATAAAATTAGTAGCATCCATGAAGTAACTATAAAGTACTCACTTTTTTTCATTTTAAAAAAAAAGTACAAACTTTTAGGCGCCGTTGATAAAATGGGTAATTTACTAATAAGACATTTTACTTTGAAACGAGGGTTACTATGAAATGAAAGGTTAAGACTAAGAGCCCCAGAGTTAAGACTAAGAGCCCCACTTCAAGGAGAGGCACATGAGATCACACATGAGTATGATGACAAGAAAAAAAAAAGACAAAAGTAGCAAATTAGAATGCTTTATCACATTCACAATCTTAATATTCAGCAATATCTCAATTCAAGTGTAAAGATCAATGTTAAAAGAAATCGTAAAAATATATAAGAACGAACTTGATACTTAAAAAGAAAAATATGAGGACTAAACATAAGAACAAACTTCGCCGTGCAACGCACGGGTAGGGTTTTGCTTTTGAAACATAGGTGATGATGATTCATGAAGCTTTAAAATTCTGCTAACTACATTTGATGTCCAGTCGAATCTAATGGTGTTGTAGGCTCAGGTCCATTTCTTTTTGGTCTCTATTTATCTTTCTTGCATTATTCCTTAAAGCAACAGGTCATGGAAAGTGGAATGCCATGCTTATGTTTGGAGGTGGAGATTTACTAGCTATTACAATCAAGCTTGAGACTTCGTGCAATTTTGTCAGTTAGCAGGAACTACATGCCATTGGAGATGATCTTTCTATTTCTTTATTGTTTGCTGCTAATATTTTTTGTAGGCGGGTGGTTTTGTTTAGCTTTTTTTGAGGTATATATGGTGCTTGGCTTTTGTTTTAGTGATCTTTTTCCTCACCTAGGGTTTTTCCCACTGGATATTTCCTATGGAGGTTTTAATGAGGCTCTCTCATGAATTGCTTTTGGCACCAAGTTTTTGTTGGTTTTTTTTTTTTCATTCTACATGAGAGGAATGTTCTCATGAGTTTTTTACTCATTCATCAATAAAATCTCTTTGTTCTCAAAAACAAAAAATAAAGCCACTAAATTTACTTTTTCTAGTGGCGATATTCTTGCACATCTTTACCATTGTAAAATTTGTATCATCTTTTACACGATAAAATTGCCCTAATCAAAGTATGCATGAATTTTTTTACCTACTTTTTTAGTAGGTTGTGTTTTACGGCATTTCTTCATTTGAAACTATACTTCCATGAGAACTATGTCTAAAATAGATTAGTAGACATGGTAAAAGTAACTCACATAGAACGTAGTTTACATGAGTTGATGAACAAAGAGACATAGTGGGGGAAATAAGCAGGGTAACAAAGAAGGAATAAATTGATTAATTTTTTACTCCTGGTGTAAGACAGGTGTCCTCATTCGAAGACAATTCTGTTTGAGTCGGGAAAATCCACATCATGGTGGGGCTAACTCTCCGAACGGGGTTTTTTCCATCTACAAGACTCGACGAGTTAATTTTTAATATGAGTTATGTGATTTGTGGAGTGGGACATGAACAATGACCACATGCATATACACAGGATGAGGACCAGACTGAATGAGGCTAAAGGGAATTAGGGTATAATAAAAGGACACAAGTCCTTTAGTTTGTGGATTAATGTTGTATCATGGTGGGGCTAACTCTCCGAACGGGGTTTTTTCCATCTACAAGACTCGACGAGTTAATTTTTAATATGAGTTATGTGATTTGTGGAGTGGGACATGAACAATGACCACATGCATATACACAGGATGAGGACCAGACTGAATGAGGCTAAAGGGAATTAGGGTATAATAAAAGGACACAAGTCCTTTAGTTTGTGGATTAATGTTGTATGAATCAGATCATGATGGGTGAGATCCAGACGGTATAGTTAAGATTATTGGAGGGGTTTGTGATGTTCTATAAGGTTTGATGTACATTTATGGAGGGTGAAAGGATATTACTCCAGCAAATAAGCAATTATTAATGTGTCGATGAAAAGATGTCGTGCGGAGATTAGAAGACCTTAATACATATATAATCTATATTATTTATATTTAAGTTAAAAGGTTAAAAACTCCCACGGGGAATAATATTTTACTTGAAAATATTTCCATATAAAAATAAATTTTAACAAGGTTTTAGTGGTTTACAATATAGTTTTATGTTAAATTTATACTACATTATAATATAGTCCACTTTCATTTTTTGTACAAATTATACGAGTATGTACAAAGTCTGATATATACATATCATAAATTTTGTAGGGACCCTGCAATATTGGCACAAACTTGGATGTCTTGATATAAACACAATGATGTCATACTTTATGATTTATCTATCACAATCCTCATATGTGTTACTATCAGATACTTTTTTTTCCATGATTAATATGTGTTTATCATCTGCTTTATTAGTGATTTCTTAAATCTATGATTTGTGCTATTGTCTTCATGTCCAAGAAGAATGTGAAACGAGTTCATGTTGATCTAAATCAAGCTTACAAGAGAAGTCTTTTTGTCCAATTTGCTTAGCATTTCAGACTCTTCTATTTCATCTGTTGTTTAATATAATTTTAATAATCAAGGTATTGATTGACGTATCGAATATAACAAACATATTCCCCGTGCAACGCGCGGGTAAAAAAACACTAGTTTTATGAAAAGCGTAAAGAAAAGCTCTGGTGAAAAATTAGTAGGAAATTTTCTATTTTCTAGTAGTATACAAAATAAATTTTTTATTTTCAAATTAGTTACGGGTACTAATGCATCACAATTAAGTTTCAAAAAAAAAAAAAAAAAAAAAAACTAATGCATCACAATTTTAATGACGGAAAAAACGACGTACGCTTCACAATATTAATGGAAAATCTTCGCTGTTTTTTTTTTAAAACTTAAATCTTCGTTGTTGATACTGTTTAAAAAATTATTATTCATATTTTTTGACGGGTTTAGTGATGAACATATTCAATAAGAGAAAATCTATCACAAAGTTCATAACTAAATGAGTAGCTAAAATATTGAGTAGGAAATTAACAATGAATATTTTAGTGATGGAAAATTTTATCACTAATCTGAAGCTAAATTTATAAAAAAAAAAATCACTAGAATTCGCAGCTAAATTAATTTGTGAGTCTTTAAAAAATTATTATTCATATTTTAGGACGAGTTAAGTGATGAACATATTTAGTGAGAGAATATACATAAAAATTTATAATTTTTTTTTTGTCTTTTAACAGATGTCGCCACCCGTTCGAAAAATAGTTGTATGTCCATCCCAACAACGGTCTTTTTTGGGATTCAAACTTATCTTCTCAGTCTTACGGAGTTTAACTTGCTTATCACTAGACTGATATTTTGTAAGTGCAAAATTCATAACTAAATGAGGAGTTAAAATATTGGGAAAGAAATTAATGATGAATATTTTAGTAATTTTGCCACTAATCTGAAGCTAAATTTATAATTTTTCACTAGAATTTGCAATTAAATTTGTAAATACAAGTTACGGATTCAAACATTTGACCTATAGAGAGTGAAAATTAAACCCAAAACGTGTAGTCAGTTGTGCTGACAAAACTAATTGGCTGAACTATATATCTAGTAATCTATAATCCAAGTTTCCTAAATACATGGTTAGTGCTAATTTTGTATCAATATATCCTTTATCTACTGAGTGAATTTATTCCACTCTCTTCATATCAGCATAAGGGTACTGAATCTTTTCTGTCCTTGGATGGCACTTGGGGGTGTGTATTATATATATGTCGTCCTATGAGGCTAGGACTGGACTGGTACATAAATGTCATAATATGCAAAAGGTTTGTAAACTTATGACATAAAAATAAAAAAAGCTATACCTACAAAATAAAGTTAATTAATTATACAAAGAATAAAAAATAATGGCTTTTTCCTTTTGAGCAGGGAAATAAAGGTTCATTCGATTGGGACACTTCCACCGAAGACCACCCCACCATGCTTCCATGACTCATCACCTTTTTACTTTTAAATTCCATATTTTTTTCTAAAAAATTTTAAAGCCCATTATTTATATTCAAAAATATGGGATCTCATATACAATAAATTCATATAACAACAATTTTACGATATTTTTTTCCTTATCTCACTCCACAATTAAAAATATATAAATTTTAATTTTCTTAATTAAAATTTTAGTTGATGATTAACACTATTTGGGTGATCCCTTGGCGCTCATACCAAGAAATTAATGAGCATCTGTTGACTTTTCTAACATGTTACACACATTTTGTTCAATAGTCCAAACAGTCTAAACGTGTTTTTTTCTTCTTTTATATGTTATTTCTTTACACTTTGTGTTTAACGGCAGTTGAAAACCGCTGCTAAATGCATATCTCGATTGAATATTACGAATTGTTGGCATTCGACAATCATTACTAGCAAACTTTTTTCTATCACATTATCAATTACAACTCTTTTATTTGTATCTCTCCTGATTTGTATGGATTTGGGTATGAATAGATTTTTTTTATTAACACAAAGCAAGCTAGTGTGTTAGGGTTTCTCTAATCCTACATGGCAATTGGAGACTAAAATCTTTAGGGTTAAGTGTGTTTTTTTGTCTCTTGACTATAGTGAATTATTGGTATTGGCCCGTGAATGAAATTCTAAACGAAATCTAATACCTTGACCATGGAAAGAGTCATGTATTAACCCTCTACTCATTTAGATGTTGATTTGCCCGTGTTAAGTTTTAAATGATGTGGATTTTCTGTGTTTTTAAATGTTCATGTGGAAAAAATTAATTATTTTTTCATCATACCCCATCATCTTCATCCCCAATCATCTTCATCTTCACCATCTTCAACCCTTAAACGCATTAAATTTTCCTCTTCTTCACCATTTACGACCCTAAAACCACAACCTTCTTCATCCAAAAAACTCAACCCTCCCACTACACTCGAATTCATAAAAAAAATTTAATTAGAACAATCAAACTAAGAGCCCAGATTTCCGCTCTCTCGAAGGAGGCTTTAGAAACATCACGAAATTTCCTTTCCTGCCAACATCAAAACAAAACCCTAGCCAATATAGGCCGAAGCAAACACACATGCATATTTTATTAAAACAATGTTCTTTTCAAATACAAGTGAACATTCATATACAAACACCTTGTAGGTATAAGGAAGGAAAAAATCACAAAATCAAAGGCAAGATCTTTGAAAGTCGACCTCTTAGATCAACAATTAACTTATTTCACATAAGAAGCAGATGAAGATTATGATGATGAAATCGACTATGGCGAGATGAAGAAATGCATGAGGATAGATAGGATTCTTCTTCAAAAGCTCAAGGAGAATAAAAACGCGCCAAAGCAACCATCTTCATGCCCCTACGTCGCTTTTACCGAAATCCGAATTATATCTGCGAAGCTATGTTACGTGACCCAAAACCCTCACCGCTCCACTTCTTTGGTTCTCGATCACTCCTTCTTTGGTTCTTGACCTCTCCTCTGGTTCTTGATCTCTCCTTCTTTAGTTATCAACCTTTCAATCTCTCCTTCTCTAGTTCTCGATCTCTCCTTTCCCTCCTAGGTTTCCATCATACGTCGTTGTGGAGTTCAACTCTCCAGATATGGCAGAGGACGACTGCTGCTAAACATTGTGGGACTGCACCTCCTTCTCCACGACCTCGATTGATGATATAGCTGGGCCGAAGAGTACATGACATCAACAAATTAGGAATGACACGCGAGCAGACACATCAGTGCCTAAATAGGTAGAAGGATGAAAAATTCACTATTTTCATTGTTCACAAATTGATTTTGTTGAAAATTTAGTTCATAGATCAATATCAATAATTCATTATAGTTCACAAACCAAGAACTTATTTAATCCAAATCTTAAATAATTTTAAGGAGAATATTGGATTGACACTCAATGCGTGTAGGTAACTGAAATGAGAAAGGAAGAGAAGAGAAAAAATAGTAGAAATGGTATTATCTTGTAATGTTAATGTTGAATTAAAAGAATTAGAACATGAAGGTGCTTATAGATTAAGAAACTCGTTTGGTGCTCTTCAATAATCCCAAAAAAAAAAAATACAAACAAAAAGAAGAGAGAGGGGAGAGGATGCAAGAGGGGGAGAAAAGGAAAAGAAAAAAAAAAGATGAAAACATAAACAAAACACACCCCCACAAACACTCCTTTATCTTTTCCCTCTCCTTGTGGTGATCTCTTTCTCTCTGCAACTCTCTCATGTTGATGTGATTCTCCACCTCCAAAGAAAGAACCCATCAAACTTTTGCTAAAGAAAGAAAAGAAAAGCTCAAGCAGCCAGCCATGGTCTTCCCGTCCCTTCCAATCTACCTAGATCCACCCAACTGGCCACAACAACAGGTAATCATCAAATTAATCATGAATTATATAATTCTTTCATTCATTCTCTTCCATATTTCCTTTCCTTAATTTCTTCTTTCTTTAATTATAGCTTCTTCATCAATAAAGCTAAGAACATATATAGTTAATCACAAACAAAAATATTCCTTCACACTTTATCAATCTTTTTTCCCCTTGAATATACCTTATGAACGTACACACAAATATTCAATTATTTAGCTTCTTTATTTTTTTTCTCATTTTTGTTTTCTTACACTTTTTTGCTGAATCACAGCAACCTAATAATCAGCAAGTCGGAATTTTCCCCCAGCAAAATTCACCACGACCGCCGCCGCCACAACCACCACCTTCAACTGACATAGTTGGAGGTGGTGGTGGTACTGGCGGCGGCTACCAGGGCTCTATCAGACCAGGATCAATGGCGGATCGAGCTAGGTTAGCCAAGATACACCAGCCTGATGCAACACTCAAGTGTCCGCGGTGTGAATCCACCAATACCAAGTTCTGTTACTACAATAACTACAATCTCTCACAGCCACGCCACTTCTGCAAGACATGCCGCCGGTACTGGACCAGAGGGGGTGCGCTGAGAAATGTTCCAGTTGGAGGTGGCTGCAGAAGGAACAAGAGAAGCAAAGGAAACAACTCAAAGTCTCCTATGAAATCTGATCATCGCCAAGGTGCTAATAATGGTTCTAGCTCTACAAGTGCTAACTCTTCTTCTAATGGAATCTCCACTAATGCTATGGTTGGTCATTTGCAAACTCAAACACCAACAACCCAATTTCCATTCTTGGCATCTTTACAACATTATAATAGTGACTATGTTTCTGGGAATATTGGTTCACATTTTGGGACAAGAAATGGCAATGGTACTAGTAGTGGAAGTGATATTGGTGAGTTTCAAATTGGTGTGGGTTCATCAAGTGGTAACAATGGTGGATCTTTGTTGTCGCCAAATGGCCTTGGTGAGCAATGGAGGTTGCCAAATTTACAACAAATTCATCATCAGCATCAGAGTCAGCAGCAACAGCAGCAGCATCACCAGTTCCCTTTCTTAACTAATGTGGAACCGCAAATTGGGTTGTTTCAGTTTGGTGGAGAAAACAATGCTGATCATGGAGGAAGGTTTAATAGTTCTAAGGCAATAGATTCTTCTAGTGTGAGTGGGATGGTGATGCCTCAGCATGATAACACTGTAAAAGTGGAAGGAAATGAAGGGTTGAATTTGCCAAAAAATCTCTTGAGTATTTCAGGAAATGATCCATTTTGGAATAATGGAAGTGGCAATGCATGGAGTGAAGAAGCTCCTAGCTTTGCTCCCTCGCCGAACCACTACTTGTGATCCTTGGAATTGGCTAGACATAGCAGGTTTGGATCAGCTTCTTTTTTTCCTCAGAATTAATTCTTACACTTGGGATCACATCAACATTATATTTTCCCAGGATTGATTTTGTCTTTAGAACAGAAGAATTTCCAAACATGCAACAACTATAGATTCTTAATTATCATCATAGACATGATCCAAGGTATTTAAGAGAGATAGAACCAATCACTTGTTAGCCATGGAACGGAATTCATGCACCCTTTATGAGTGTTACGTGGATATATATGGGAAGGAAGCATCAGGGAAATTTGTACTATTTCAAGAAGCCAAAGTGGTATGCTACATGAAATTAAGTTATATATTTCTCCGTCGATGGATATGATCAAAATTTATAGTATTTGTAGTGCTCCAATTGTATCGACGTGTTGAAAGAAGTATTGGGTGTAATTGTTTACTTAATTTGCATGTCGTTATGACATCAAAGGTTAAGCTGATATTACTAATTGTGTGCATCTATATGAGGACTAGAAGGTTTATTATGTGATAATTAATGTAGTTTTTACTATTTGCTTAATGACATTTTTCCGCAGCCAAAGGTGTAATATTGAGAAACAATCTAGTGTATCACTTATCTTTTAAATTTTGTTTTTGCTTTCACGTGTTTTAAAGTTTTGGTAAGTTCGACTGCGGTTACTATTATAGGTGATAACATGCGTCTAGGATCATAAGTTGCTTGTACGGGTACTTATAGATCACTCACTAACATAGTCATCACATCAACAGTAAAAATTAAACACACAATCTTCTGAAAAAGTGATATATATGTTATTACCAAATCAGCTTTATAGTACCATTTGATTTAAAAAAATAATGAAAAAGTAGCTAGTTGTACATAATAATTAAATACCGGATAAATGAAAAATGCTAACAAATTGAAACAAAGCTATAGTCATATTTGAGCACCATATGTAAGAAATTAATTCTATCAAAGTAAAGATACGTTGGATTTTTATAGAGATTTGACGATATCCAAGTCAATATTCTCGCTTTTTAATATTCGTTGTGGAGAATCCGCAGTTAGTTTATAAAACATATAAATTTATATATACATGACTATAAGAAAGTCATGCATATAATATATAGAGTGAGTGTGTGAATGAATTGAAATGAATTCTAAAAGATACATCTTCCAACACTTGTAAGTTGTAATAGAGGTAGCTAGGCACTATAGCAGCCACATGACATATCTTTTTCACTTCCCCATGAATGCAAAATTTCCATTTTTGGGTGGGTTAGCAAGGTGCTAAACAATTGTGTTTGATGATTCAGTTTCATGAAAGATCTTTCCCCATGCATTATGGCTCCGTTTGGAAAAACAGCTTAATTAAGCACTTATGGTCATAAGCGCTTATGACATAAGCGCTTATTCATAAGCTATTTTTGAAAATTTATTGAAATAAATTAAAAATAAGCTGGATATAAGCATAAGCTGTTTTTCATAAGCTATCCTGAGTAGCTTATGAAAATAAGCTGAAAATAGCTTATGGCAGATCATAAGCTATTTGCATAAGCCCTCCCAAACACTAGCATAAGGGCTTATGTTGTCAAATAAGCTCAAATAAGCTCTTCCAAATTTGGCCTATTTGTGTCACTTTTAATTAAGCTCTAGGTTTGATCTGACTGGCTGCTGCTAGAACCCCTCTAACTTGTTTTTTTCAATCAATTAAATAGAAACTAATTCCTAGACTTCTCTTGGTCTCATATTTTGAGAACCCTTTTTTCATCTCGGGTTACTTATTTTTAACCCTTCTAAAGGACAAACCACTTTGGATCCATCCAAATTGGGACCATGACTGTGTGAGAGAGAGAATCACGTTGATTAGGTTGAATTAGTAATACAAGTACTAATTTGGTGGGCAAAATGATGATTATCAAATTATTATAAGGAAATTGATCTAATATATGGATATGGTACTTGTTTGTTGTATGTGTGAACCGGGAGTGGAAGCTATATATGGATAAGGAGGACATGTTTCATATGTTGGAAAGAAACGCCAAAATCCCCCTCAAAACCATGCAACTCATCTTTCATGAACTAGAACGGCTTCAATTACAAACAAAAGAACTAAACAGATAAAAGACAAGAAAAATACAGGGAAATGATAAATTGCCTGTTATTTCAAACCAAATATATTGTCCAAAAACAAGAACAGGACAAAGAGAGTGAGAAATAAAAAGGTCATTGTTTTTATTGATTGGAGCTCACTAATTAAATACTCCATTAGATATTTTTTAATGTGATCCCTTAAGAATATTTTTAATGATTCTTAATATAAAACATAATGTTTAAATGAACCATTTGGGTTTTTCCCATTCACCAAAAAATAGAAGACCCATGTGGGTTATACAAACCCGGAACTTAATTTATCAATACGATTTTTTATAAATAAAAGACTTAATACATCAGAAGACTCAAGTAATTGTAAAGGAAATCAAATCCAGGGCCTAAAAAATGTTTGCATCAAATTGGGTCCCTAAATTTTTTTTAATTCAATTAAGGTCAAAGTGTGTCAGCTCTCAATTTTATCTCAGTCATCAATTCCACGTGACTTTTATTATTATTTTTTAATTAAAAAATAATTAAAAATTATTTTTAATTCCAACTCAATTAAATAATCAGAAAAAAAAATTAAAAACTTACTAAATAACCTAATCTAATAATCCTTAACTAAACAAACTAATCATCTAACTAATAAACTGTAAGACCTGGATTTTCAGAACAAGCTAATTTCCGACTCACGCGTAGAATCAGTGTAAGCGTGACAGGAGTTTGATATTTGAGAAAGATTAATGAAGAAGAAAGTTCAGGAATTGCTTGAGGAATGTTGCGTAGTCATTTTAGGAATTAGAGCGAGTCGTCTGCACACCCGCCTTATGGCAAGCGTGTCCAGAATAGGCTAATTTCGCTTTAGAGCAACGTTTTAAGTGAGATTTCGAATCCTGGGAAAATTTAAAGATTTTCTTTATTTTTCCTTCGACCAGCGTTTCATTTCGGAACTCTGGACTGTACGCACGATAGTATTCACTTTTCGGAAGTCCGACGACGCTAATTTCCTTGCTTCGAAACCCTAGATTCGAGCGATGGATGAAGACTTTTTCTATTCGGGACTTCTAACGAAGTTTCCGTCCGCGTTGCCAGATTTGTTTTGACATTTCCAATCTTTCTTCAGAAGGAAGTTTTGTCGTCTGAGCATCACAGCAAAAAGTAGTTTAACGGGACAGATTAACTTACACCGCCTTTGGGATTTTAGATATCGTTTTTCCCAAATCATAGATAATTGTTTTGAGTTCTGGAATTCTGACGCCAGAATCTCTCTTAGAATTCCTCGGTGGACGTGCTGCAAAAATCGGAATCGCGAAATTTTCATTTTCCCGCGATTTCACCTGCCTATAAATAGCTCGAAAAAGCAAAATCTCTTCATTCTCACCCATTCAAGGCCGCGAGCAAGGAGAGAGGAGGAGAGGAGAAATTTTCGCGAAAACTTGACCAATCTTCGTGCAGTTCGTCCCTACTTCTAGGTATTGAGGTAACTAGCATGAATCCTACCTCTGTTTACTGTTTCTGTTGCGTTTCTGAAGTCGTTTCTGTGCTCACAGTTTTGAGCTTTTTCTAAAATTGTCCGATTTCCTTGATTTCTTGGTTGGGTTATGTTCCTTATGTTCCCATGAGTCTAAAACCTCTGTCAGTAATCGCCGATTGCGATTCAGTTGTCCAAGATCTGAAAAATTGATTCAAAACCCCATTAGTCGCACATTTCGAAACTTTATTGTCGAAAAGCTGTAATCTGACTTCGTGCCTTTAGGATTTGTTGTCACGGATGTCATGAGGATCAATGCTGTCAAATTTGTTTTCCGAACTGATAACTTTGAAGTTTTGAGCCTTTATTTTGGACCAAAATGCCCCTGGATAGTCGTATTTCGACCCGATTGTCCGAAAATTGTTCCGACAATTTCTTTGCCTTAGTTTTACCCTAAAACTACCTTGTGAATTGATTTAGATCGAAGAAAAAGTTCGAAAACCCTATTTTCCATAGTGGCCGAAACCTAATTGCTTGGGTACCGTGTCCAAAAATAATTTTTGGGTCTCTATGACCTGAGCCATTGCGTAGCTCTTTCAATTGTCGAAATTTTGGCGCCGGTTTCGTGTCATTCTGAGTTCTGTAGCTCGAGTTATGCTCGTTTTAGCGAACGAAGTCTCCGTTGTCAATTTGTGCCTAAATAGGATCTCTGAAGCTTTAGAGGCTTTCTTTACGATTTCGATTAGTATTAGTAGATCGTGTTGCTCCTAGTGAAGCTTGTGTTGATGATTGTGTTTTCTTTGTTCTAGGTTCGCAATTTCCATGCCCAACTTCTACTCACGAAGGTAAGGGTAACTCGGTTTTAGAGCGTCTTTGAGTCTTGCATGCTTTTATCGCACTGCCTGTGTTTGAGATGAAGATGTTTATATTGATTGGCAGATGATGATGATTATTATGCTGAATTTGGAAAATGTTTTTTGAGAGGCTTCGGCCGTTTACTGGTTTCTGTCGTTACTGCTTCCTAGTGGATGGAACATGTGGTTACTTTGGATTGGTCCTTGGGTGGGCTTTGTTATTGTCTGACTTGGCATATAGGGCTTGAGTCAAGTGGCGATGAGGAGGTGTGTCCTATCATTGTCCCATCTTGCGAGATGCTAAGTGGCGATCAGGAGGTGTGTCCTATGATTGTCCCGTCTTGTGTGACGTTAAGTGGCGATTAGGAGGTGTGTCCTATGATTGTCCCGTCATGTATGACGTTATAAGTGGCGATGAGGAGGTGTGTCCTATCATTGTCCCGTCTTGAGAGACGATATTGATCGATCCATTTTGTTAGCAGCATATAGTTGCATTATAGGGAACTAACACATGACCCTATGTTGTTGGATTTTCGTATTGGTTTATTGATATCTGATTTGATGTTACATTGTTGAGGTTATTATTATCTGAGTCCGATTTATGTTTAAGTTGTTGATATATGAGTTGAGTTATGTTGCTAGTTATTTACCATGCCAGGTAATTAAATTCGAACAGCATGATTTTTCTCTTTTATACATGGTAATTGCATGGAGTTAACCCTTTCTATTTGCTACTTGTTGTTTGGGCGCTTAACGCTATTAGGCGATGGAGATCCTTCCGCCGAGGCATAGCTACTCGAGTTGGAGATCGAGTTGTAAGCGGTGGAGTAGAGGTATGAGAAGCAGCTTTGCTTCTCTTCTTGTGGATTATGTTGGAGTCTCTTTTACTTTATGAGAACTCTGTTATTAAAGTCTTGCTTCCGCCACTGTTAAAGTGCGCATGTTTATTCTGAACCTTACTTATGGTATTGTAAACTATTATTACTGTATATCGGGAAACAAGTTATCTAAATAAAGTTATGGTATGTTTCCAACCTTTTAGCCGAAGTGTTTAGTTGTTTTACAGAAAAAAAATTCCCTTGGTTTTTAGGGATTGCAGATTGGTCCTTAGACTTTGTTAGGTTACTAATGTGACTCCTCAGTTGAGAAATTGGGGTGTTACATAAACTAATCTAATAATCTAACCTAATCTAATCTAATAATCCCTATAACAAATCCCCAAATTGAACCCAATCCCAAATTGAACCCTGGATATAAAATTTCCTTCTCGCCCATTCGCCGAAAGCACCTCCACCGTGCCACTGTTCCAAGACTCGATCAAACCGTGACTGAACGGGGGCAATTTTGTTTCTCTGTTGACCACTGTCAGCCCCAATTTTTGAAGGGGGGTGGTGGTGGGTTTGCTTTCTTGCTTTGGGTTTGGGTTTGCTGCTTCATTTCCTCCTTAATTGCTTTGTTTCTTGGTTTGGATTTCAGATCTGGAATCAACCCTCTCCCTCAATCACAAGCAGAACCATGATTCCTTTGAACACTTTCAGCTTGCAGAAAACCCAGATCTGACGCACATCCCAAGAAGCCACACTCCCCAACTTCTTCCTCTTTCTTCTTCTCCCCTAAGACTTCGTCGTTTCGATCTCTAACTCTCATTCTCTTCCCTTTTCATTTTCCTGATGTGGGATGATGAAGATCAATGGGTTTGTTCATGGTGGAATATTCTGGAGATGAGGATGAAGATAATTTAGGTTTTTTAAGTTTAGGATTAACAAAATGGTTTTAGTTTTTTTTATTAAAAAAAGATTTTTAATTTTTTTTCTGATTATTTAATTGAGTTGGAATTAAAAATTATTTTTAATTATTTATTTAATTAAAAAATAATAATAAAAGCCACGTGGAATTAATGACTGAGATAAAATTGAGAGCTGGCACACTCTGGCCTTAATTGAATTAAAAAAATATTTTTAGGGACCTAATTTGATGCAAAAATTTTCTAGGCCCTGAATTTGATTCCCTTTTTAATTACAGGGGCCTTCTGATGTATTAAGCCTAAATAAAATATAGAAATTTTAACTCATTTATCTTTAATATGATTGAAAGATCAGTTATTTAACCTAAACTTTCTCATGAATCATTAAGTATTTATTACTCCCATATTTAACCTTAATAAACAATAACTATTAAAGTATCTAATTTCTTAAGATTTATTTCATGTGTATTTGACTTGATTTAGACAAATCACGGATAAATTTAACTGAGTTCTTCCTTAATTAACTCTCATATTTTTCTAAAGTTAGCATGTATTTGCTACAAATACAATAAATTATATGGAAATCAATTCTCACTCAGAAGATTTGTCATAATCTTACTATGATTATGATCATTCATATGATAGTAATTAATTAATCAAGGAGGCTTAATTTATAAGAGATGGAATCTTAGGCTTGGGGTCATCTCCTTTTCGCAATTACCAAGGCTATAGCAAATTGCTGCTTACAAGGAATAAAGGTGTCACAAACATAGTCAAAAAAGTAAATCTCTTTCTTTCTTTGTTGGATGAAACAGTGTAGGAAGTTTTTTTGTTGGTCGGTTGTTCGTATTGTAGTGATGGGATACTATTCAAGAAAAAAAGTAATATTTGAAGACAATTTTGTTGATCCAAACAGGATATAAATCTCAATGAAAATTCATATTTATGATATAAGCCTAATTGATTTTCTTCTTACTTATATGTTTCTGTGACGGATATATTTCGTCTATTTTCTTCCTTTCTCTCATTTCATAATCAAAATACGTTCGTTTTACCTACTCTTTTTAGCAACATTTAATGTATTAACGGAAAAGTTAGAATTTAATACATTGAATTAAGAGCAAAGCTACAGGGCACGAAGAAAAATAGACACGAGTAGCACGATTGGGCAATCTAACCAATCAAAGTTGGTTAAAATAAATTTGAGGATAGAAGAAAATCAGGTAATTAATCAACAAACAATTGAAATGTTCATTGTCGTGACTTTCGTGGATGGGTTCCTCGTGTCTTATAAAATTTTCCTTGAATTAAACACAAATTATAAAAGAAAAAATTTAACACGTTAACTTTAATGTAAATGCACATTAAATTTAAAAATTCAAACAGACACGATGACAAAGTGTACAACGACAATGGTTTGGCAATGTGTATGATCTGATGATAAAAGCAAAGAAACTTCGAAGAAAGAGGAGATAGCCAACTTAGTCCCTGAATGTGCCAGCCGACTTCACATTGGTCCCTAAACTTCTAAAATGCCTCTCGCGGTCCCTGAATGTGACAAAATCTATTCACGGTAGTCCTTGGGTTAAAAAAATTTGACGGACGTTAAGGGAATCCGTGATGTGGAATTTTTTTCCATCCAAGAATGCTGATGTGGAAATTATTTATTTTCCCCCAAAAAATGAAGAAAATGAAACTTCATCTTCTTCCTCCTCCTCCCTCAACCTTCATCTTCTTTCTCTCAACCTAACCTTCAAAATCAGAACCCCACCAAGCACCACTGCCACCACCACCAAATCCCCCCTCTCACCCAACACCACCACCACCACCGAAACCCTCTTCCACCAACACCAACCTCTCTCAACCTTCATCTTCTTCCACAAATCAGATCTCAGATTCGGAGGGTCCAAATCCAGCTACTCCAACCCGCACGGTTGGATTCGAGTCGGGAGGGATCCGAAAAGAGGTATCACTTCGCCATGCACTGCTGGCCAGGGTACTTGAGGGAGAATAATCATAGCTTCACGTCCTGTAACATTTTCCCCTAAACCCTTCATCTTGGTCTCTAAATTGTAAATTCACAATTCGCACAAACTCTACACCATCGTCTATTGGTGGGGACGGAGGTGAGAGTGAAGATCTTGCATATCCTTCTCAAAATCGCACTTTACATGTTTGTATCTTTGCTTCAATGGGTTGTATGTTTACAAAATTTCATTCTTTTACTCGGCCTTCTTTTCTTGAATATATCATGAATTGGGTATTTGAAGAATGGAAAAAAAATGATGTTTTTTCTTGACAAATGTCACTCTGTCTTGATATTTTTGTTGATCTCCTACGAAGAGTAAGTTCTCCTTTTCACTTTCAACATAACTTTTGTAAGATGATGAACTTGTTCTGCTTTTTGGGTATGTTTTTTTTATCGTACATGTTGGAGAAGGTGGGAAATAGGGAGTGGAGATGTTGGATTTCACTCTTATGGGAAGTAAGAAAGTTGAGAACTTTGAGATTGCAACAAGAAGAAGATGGGGGTCTGGAGAGAAAAAATCTAAAGAGGATGAGTTGGAAGCTCTCATCGTGAAAATTACCTCATTGTTGAAGTTTTTTGGGTTCAATTTGTGATGAAGTTGGAAGATTTTTGGATCTGAATCAGAATTTGGAGGTGATAGAAATTTTTTTTTTTTCACATTGGGGACTAGTTTGCCACATTGAGGGACTAATTTGACGTCTAAATGTTTTCTCAGATTCCAATTCCACGTAGGAAGTCCACCTAGGCAAAAAAAATTATAAAAAATAAATTTGTTAACGTCCGTCAACTTTTTTTTTAACCGAGGGACTAACATGAATGAGTTTTGCTACATTCAGGGACCGCGGAAGGCATTTTAGAAGTTTAGGGACCAATGTGAAGTCGGCTGAAACATTTAGGGAAACATTTAGGCACAAGAAGAAGAAGAAGTAGCAGCTAGCAGCAGCAACTATAAAGCTTGGAATCCCAAGCTAAGCAAGAAGCTGCTTTTGCTGCTTATGGCATAGTGGCTGATGATGCCCACATGTCTAGGCGTGAATATGTTCTCTCTGTTTCGTTGGCAGCTTTTGCTTTTGTGACGTACCAACCTCTTGAACATGATCAATCTTTCTCTTTCTCTCTCTCTCTCTCTTTCTTTCCGTGATTCCAATCTATTCCTTCATGGTTCCAAGAAGGCCTCCTTCATTGCCCCACATTAGCTCAATCATATGTATGTATATCTGTTAGATTCTCTTGCCCACTTCAAAAATGTGCATATCTTCTATCTTCTACCGTGGACAAACGTGGGCATCATGCAACTGCAACCTAGAATGTTTTAGTATATTTACTCCAATATATAATGATTCGTGGGCATACAGCTTCCCACAACACATAAGCAGCATACACAGATTGTGAAAGTTTCTCACCATCACACACTACAAGAAATGTCTGTTCCAGAATAAAAAAATTAATGTTGGTCACCACGCCATATATACTAGGTTTTGCTCTTTGTTGTTGGTCAAACGCAAAAAGGATCACTTTACTTAAATTGTAGCGCGCATTAGCCTAACTGACGCTAGATAGCATTGGTTAAGTCAACTCAAACTCACTAAGAGACCAACGCCACGTAATTTGTAACGTACGCCAGCGCTAATTAAGAGGCTCAGTTCCAATTGTCCAATGGCCGGGTAGCGTCGGTTTGGCCGACGATATTACGAAATAAAACATTAGCGTCGGTTGAGCTCTCACTAAATTTGAATAAGTTTGTTTATCCTTGACTTCGTGACCGAATTGTCGCAAAACTCTAAATTCTTAATCCTCGCACTCTCGATCTCTTCTTCATTCTTGTCGCTCCTAACCTCAACATCGTGAGAACTCTCCACTGTTGCCGCTCCTTGTTCCAACCCTGAGAGAACCCTAAATCCTTAATCCCTCCTTGGACCGCTCCCATGACTACCGTCAAACGTCCTTCAACCATTGTCTATGCCTCAAGCCACAACCGTAGAGGCATTGTCGAGAGCTCCCCTGTCATCCACTTCGTCCCTCGCTGTCCATGATCGAGCACCCGCTCCACGATCTTTTTTTTCTTTCTTCTTTGGCCAACCCGATAAGTGCATGCCCCTAGAATGATTTATCAATGAGATTGTACCTTCTACTTTGATTGGAGCCCAAAAGTGTTTTTGTGAGGTATGGAAATTTTGGATACCTGGCTCTAGCTTTTTTAGTGAGGTGTAAGAAATTTGAATAAGGCCTAATGTGAAAATGGATGATAAAATTTAGGGCAACCTCTTATTTTAATGGAATATATGAGGAATGTTATTTAATTTGGTTGGTTCATCCTGTTAGGTAGCTACGGATTGTCTCCTAATTTTTAGGAGTTTGGGTCTTCTCATACTGATTTCGGGGAATAGAGAGTAAAAAACAATGAAACAAGTAAGGTGTTTATTCCATTTACAACAATTGGAAACTATTGAACTAACCTATGAATCTAATGAATTTGGTCCAATTTGACAAAGTAGGTCCTTCTGCAAAAGAGTGCTCAGAAGCCAAAATCTGATTTGTGCATTATTATGTTAGAACCTCAAGGAAATCAATAACATGTTTGGATTAATATGTTTTTCTTCATAATCAATGATCACTTTTGGCACTGAAAAAGTACTCAAGGTTAAGAACCTTTTATATAAGCTTATCTCTGATAAATGCTAATTTACCTAATTTTTGATATTATAATTCAGACACTTATCTTTGTTAATCATGTAGATTTTCCACTTCACCTTTGAGTTGAATTTGTAAATATGTAGTCTTTTAGTTAATTGGATTATATTGAATTCTAGTTAGATCTAATGTTCTTTACCTGTGCGTTGCACGACGATTAAATTTATTGTGAAGATGAATCAGTAAAAATATGTTTTAACTTAGTTTAGGCTCTTTTTAGTAAGTATAACAGATATGGAACTGAACATATGTTACAAACATGTAGATGAATGAACCACAATAAATATATTAATTTGATGAGGTTGTATAGACCTCACAATGGCAACACTTGAATAGTAAGAATAACCCAGTTTTTAATGCATTACATTGAAATTGAAGTAAGTTAAACATAACAATGACAACAACATGAGTCCTTATTAGAAGTTGTAGTCCATGATTAATGATAAAAACTTCATAATCAATCATGTTGTCAATCAAGCATATTTGAGCTATAGAACCTACAAAGGAAAAAATTTACATAAGAGTAATAATCAATAACCAATACAAATATAAATTGTGTATAATTTGAAAATCTTAAACAAACCTTATAGAAACGCCAATAAACCTTCAAATTAGATGATCAATAAACTGCTTGAAATCTTTTTATACTGTCAAGAATAAAAAGAAGGGTTAAGGGTCATATTAGTCACTGTTTGGTAAAAGTGTTTGATTTTGGTTCCTTAGCCAAAAAATGATGTTTGACTTGTGAAAAAATGGAGAACAAGTTAGGTGGAGTACGTTTTCCTTTGATTTCTCAACCTATGATTGGATCTCCATCCTAAGATACTGTTTAGAGCACCTTTGATTTCTTAGAGATTAGTTCCTTGTAGACTTGGTTTTGAATTCAATTAATGATTGGTGGTAGATTAATGTTGATCGAGGTTTTTTGACTCTGCACGGGATGGTGGAGGGACACTAATTTAGAAAGGAAATTTGTAATTCCCTTTATTTTTGTAATTAAATATATTTATTATTTGGGTTGGAGTACTCCTAGTGCTCTCTGTCAATATATTTTGCTAGTTCAAAACCAAAAATATTTAAGAGCACACAAAATTTATATGCAAATTTTCAGATTTCGTCTATAATTAGGCTACACACTATGAGCGTGATATAAAGCCTAGTAAATTTTTATGTATTTCCATTCTGATTATTTTTGTTATCAAAAGTTCTGTTATCTTGTAGTTAATGATCATACTTTAAAAAGATATAAGAAAATAATTTTTTTTTCATTTGTGTAGCCCATTAAGTTATTGAACGAAGAAAAATCATTCACCTAAATGTAAACCTGTATTTTTCCAACTAAACCCACCCCATAAGTGGGTTGAGCCGAGCACACTCACAACCTGAGTCCATTTTGGTCGACCTAATTACTACTCCACCTCAATTATAAGATTTTTAATTATTACTTAAATTTTCATGCATTGAATTATTACTTAAATTTCTAAAAGTAACTTAACATCACGAAATTGATTATTGGAATTGGGTCACAACCTACCCAAATAATTAACAAACAAAACAACTTTTCATAATATAAATGAAAACAGAATTATGTCTTCCATATTTCAGACCATGCAACCTAAATATCTCCATAGATACTTCATGGAGATGATGTTGTCGTGCATTTGTCGAGATTTATTAACAAAATAAGGGCAGTTATTTTATTCACGTTCAGACGATAGCTAGGAGCGCTACTTGATCATCAGAGGTTCTTCAAAGAGTTGGTCGATACAAAATTCTTGTTGGCTACATTCCAGCACATATATATCTATTGCAATTTCCTACATCAGTAAAAAAACAACATTACAAAATAGACTAAAAAAATTTCTCACAAAAAAATATATTTTTCCGTTGAACAATTTTAGTGGTCGAGGTACCTAGGTAATTTTTTACTCTGGCAAGTTGGATCAAAACAACTGCACCGAGTGCACGACCAGCAGAAATGAAATCAACGTATTCTTGTACAAATTTCTCAATCAAAACACATTCAATTTTGGCTCTGCTATATCAATAAAAGACAAAACTAGGTTCTTTGGTGTATTGGAAAAAAATAAGTGTAATTATAAATGAGTATACGAATGCATATTAAATTATCCTGCTGCAGAAAGGTCGATCAATTCGAACGACCTTCTCAATCTTTCTAAGGATTGTGAACTCTTGTACTCGTCCAACCTCACTCAAAACACCGATTATATCTAAAATTTCCAGATATCAGAAATTGTTAATATTGTGCGAATAATATAACTACAAAATAATTAACAAATACTCACCGATAGTGACGTATCCTCCGGAAAGTTGGGTTCAAAAAGATGAATGTTTGACGGGTAATATTCAGAATTTTCAAAGCTAATAGTTGGTGGAAAATTGAAGGACTGATAAAGTTGAAGAATAGCATGAGGTGATTTATATATAAATTTCATAATTAGGGTTACTTCTCAATGCAAGTTAAAAAAGGAAGGAAAATTAAAGTAATATTATGCATGGTATTTGAAATTAGCCGGCGCTATTTCTTTTTTCAACCAAAATTTCAATCGTACGCTTATAGTGACTTTTAATAGCCTAAGGTGATTTACTACTCAAAATAGGAAATTCAATTAATTCCAGGGTAATTTTTTCTTTATAAGAATGGAATGTATCAATCATGATATTAATATATTACTCATGTAGCAAAAAAAGATATTAAAATATTACCTTGTGCGTACAAATAATGATATTAAATAGTGATTCTATTTATTAAAATATTACAGACGTACGGTTCACTTATAATTATTATGAATGATAGGTCAATATTTCTCATTTATGGAAATGATTAATTATAGGAAACGCGTTATTTAACTGAGAAACGCGTTGATTTAAAAAAAAAAACTGAGAAACACGTTGTCGACGGTCCTCACACGGGTAATGAGTAATTATAGGAAATTCGAAACTATTTCGAATATTTTTGAAAAATGGTAATTCTATTTAAACACATGGATCTTGTGGTGCAAAATAAAAATTATTTGTAATTAAATAGTTGAAATAGTCAAAATGTTAATCAGCCATTAATGTGGATATTTTATGTTAGCAATCAATGAATGGCTAAAAAAAAATAATAACAAATCAGCATTCAATAAGCTTTCAATAATGAGCCTCCATACAAAACTTAAATGAAAATGAGCTTTGTAATGTTTTGGTCCAAATCAATAAGAGGGTGACACTTGTCAGGCAAAGAAGGAGGTTGGGTAAGAGTAATTTTTGGAGTGTCAAATCAGCAAGGGTCTCACAAGCTTCATCTTTTCTAAAGTATATAGATATGTGTTTAATTTTAAGCTTGTTATGTAGGAAATGAGCAAAAGATACAATGAAAGAATTTAAAAAAAAAAAAGAGGCTTTGGCTTACCATTGTACCTTGTGCTAAGCCAGAATGAGGCATGAAAAGGTTGATTTATTGAAGGCACCTTACCACCAGTGAATTTCATTTAAGGTTTACTAATTTTTGACCCCTGAAATAAGAAAATAAATATCAAGTCAAATAATTTAAAACAGATAGGGAAAAAATATGGCTCTGCAGCTGATTGAATGGGCCAGTGATTACCTACAATGTAAGGGCAATTGGTGACTGATTGACCACGGACACGAAATGATCCAGAAACTCTTGGACCGAAACAAAACAAAAAGTGATTCGAAAGTTATATGAGGAGTTGACCCAAAAACCCTGTGAGGACAACAATTGAGGAAAATGGGCTTGGTCAGAACAAATTAAATGAAAAGGGCAATTGCCACCATAAGAAATTAAGAACTACTTGGGCTAGTCATTGAGAAGGTTTGAAATTGCATGCTAATTTTGGAACCCTTTCTAAAAAAATCCAGTTCATATTTCCACCGACTCTTAAGACTCGAGATATCATTTGGAAAAGAAAAAAAAACATAAAATTTGCCTAATTCTTTTTACCAAAATAAAATTGTCTAATTTTAATAGTAAATAGGGCACTCGAACACTTTGTTTGTTTGCACTAACTTTTTCCCAACCCATATGTCATCAAACTCTTAACACTTGAGCTATCATTTGGGGAAAAATGATGACATTTTTCTTTGTCCTTTGGCCACCAGCCTCCACAGAGGAAAGGGGTCCCACATGACTAATCTGGCTCGAGATACGGTAGGGAAAAAATGACATTTATTTTGTCTAATTTTTTTACCAAAATAAAATTGTCTAATTTTAATAGTAAATAGGGCACTCAAACACTTTGTTTGTTTGTACCAGCTTTTGTGAAGTGAGAAAAATAGTAGATGGAGTTAGAGGTGAGAGAGGCCTTCCTTGAATAATTCCATTAAAAAAAAAATTCAATAATTAACTTACACTAAATTTTAAATATTTTCAATTACTTGTCAGCATTTCATTTTATACAAATAAATTTTTTTCTCCACTTTTTAGGTTGCGTTAGGTATCAAAAGAAAAGGTTGCGCTTCAATATATTCTAAAAGATCATGTAAAATAGAATAGTAGTAGTGTTTTTTTTTACTTATGTCTATTGTATTTGATACATCAATCAATCCCTTGATTATTAAAAATATATTAAACAACAGATGAAATAGAACAGTCTGAAATGCTAAGCAAAGTGGACAAAAAAACTTTTCTTCTAAGCCTGATCGAGATCATATACATGAGCCCGCATTAAAGCATTGCATTAAAAACATATACATGTTGGATCGCCGAGGTCAAGAATATCTGCAATCCAATTCAAAGATCAAATCATATTTTAATAATCATTGATCGATTATAAAGGCATATGTCTAATAAAAAATAAATAAATAGTTTTAGCATAATCTTTTCTTGTCATTTGAAAAAAGAAACTAAAAAAGAAGGAAAAAACTACTTTTAAAGGGCTTAATTTTTGCAAATTAAATGACAATAACAACATTGGTCTTGTCTCCCGCAGCCAATTGTCCCAACACCTCTGCGACATAGTTGCCGAAAAAAGCAACTTCCATTTTACCCTGAACAATAATCATTTATCCAGAAACATTAAATCATTTGGGAATCAAGGTGAAAAGTTAAAAACACATAGTGTCATACCCATCCCGTTCAATCTCAATGGTCATCTTCTTATTTTTTGGCCATCATTTTCAAATTCTTGTTCTTCGCTGGCTCTAGTTAAAATACCAATCACATCTGAAATAAAAACATATTTTAATTAAAATAAGTCAAAAGCGGGCCGCAAAAGACGAAGGCACTTGGGTTATAAGACCCAATTGCTTATGTGTGAGTTCTTGATAAATTTGATTTTTCATTGGTTCATATGTTAAGTGGAAATCCTAGGTGGAAGCCTCATATTCATTCCCTCCAAATTGCTCCACATGTCTTTTTCTCGTAAATTCTACTATTTTTTTTTAACTTGTTTCCAATATGTGCTCTCATCTTCTCTATTAATTAATTCCCCCTTAATTGTCTTTTTTTCTCCCCCAATTTCGTTCCTCTCTCTTTTCTCTCATCTGACATTTTAAATTTTCAGTTTCCCTATTTTTTTTTTCTCTTTCCGAATTAATTGCCATTCTCTCTCTCCCCCCCCTCCAATTCGCTGCTCTCTCTTTCCTCTCATCCCTTCTTTCAAATTCCTCTTTCCCCATTTTTTCTATAATAATTTCTTATTTCTTGAATGATTATTAAAACCTTTCATTTTCTTAAATATCTGGAAACCAATCAAATCAAATATTGTAACCTTCCTCGTATCCATCAAATAATAGCTGTTTTAATTCCCCAAAATAATTAAACATATTTATAACTTATATAAATCAAGATTGATTCAATTATCACGTTCAAAAAAAATTTCAAGTGATTAGAGAAGATGAGGGTTTGACGGGTATATATAGGGGAGAAGATGGTTAATGCAGTATTTTAGATAATTAGGGAAAATCTTTTAAAATTTTAATTTTTTATAATCAAAGCACAACATATTTTATTTTTATATTATAAATCATGAGAAAGAATAAAAGGAGAAATCAGGGGATTTTTGTAACGATAGATGAAAGTCATATTTACTTGCAAGATTTTAAGCATAAAGCTGAACCTCATAATGCTCCACATCACCATGCAAGAAGATTACAGTCATTATAACCTTTAATTTCCACCACCTTTATTCAACTAAAAGCGAATTGATCAAATAAAAGGTAGGGAGTAACACAGGTCTAATCTATTTAACCCATTCCTTTAGATCAGAGAGACAAAGAAGGAGAAGTTGAACTATGTAAAATTCAAAATCAAAATTAGTGATAAACCTCCCCACAATTCAAACTAACATATCTTATATAGCATGCGAACATTGAGTTCAGCCTATGCAATCTACCAAAGCTGAAACTAATATACATCAAAATAAGATAAGGCACAAAATTGATTTTGGAGCAACACGCGTAGGTAGATTGGCGAAACCATCACCTATAACCCAAGTCAAAATAAGATAAGACACAAACAAAATTATGCAAAGAGGGAATTTGAAGAGGAAGAGGGAGAATGCTCACCACTTTTTCCAGCCAGCTCTCTAATTGAGTCATGGAACATGACAAAGAGGAGAGTAGAAGCCATCATTATAAATTTAGTAAGGAGTAGTAGTAAATCTTCTTTAAAAAAAATTTAGTTAAATCTTAGATAATTATGGTCAATCTTTTAAAATTAAGTTTCAAGATAAAATAACACAACATAAGAGAGGATATTCAACAAATTGGCAATAAGAACAAAACAAAATCTTTAAAAAATATTTAATAAAAATACTATAAAAATTCGGTACTAATTAAAGATAGATAAAAACTACTAAAATCTTACAAATAACAATAAAAACAAAACAAAATCTTCAAAAAAAATTTTATATATGCTTTTTTTCACGGATTTGTTTAATTTAAATGTACATATATGTTTTTTTAAAATATTTTTAATATCAAATGAGAATTACTCTGGGAGTGACACCTCATCAAATTGGTCTGATGAAGGTTCTTCTTTTCTAATATAATATTGATATTGATGATTGATTGATATTGATATTGATTGATTCATTGATATTGATATTGATATTGATATTGGAAGATATCGTAATTCCTAAGTGATATGTTATTATTGTAAATAAAATTATATGTAATTAGAATCATCGATAAGTATGATAATCTTGAAATTTTGATTGTAATAATTTCTTCTTATATTCTTTGGATTGTGATTTTTTCTTATATCTTCTTAAAGAACCCTAATCTATCTTCTCAAAACATATTTTGCTACATCATCAATAAACAATGAGTACTAATTAACTCGCTAGTTTGTCTTAGTCACCCTAATCTAATATTCTTCCCTTTAAACTAGTGTATGACGTGGTGGAAACTAACGTCCATCATCCACTAACCACGCTGAACCAAGCATTGTTCTCAAGTCCAAGTTAACGGCACCGTCTCTCACGTTAGAGTGGGGACCACACTCATAGAACATTCTAGACACTTTCTAGTTTAAACCTATAAATACCTCTCTCTTTCCCTCTTGTTCAATTCACATAACCTAACACCTTCACTCTCACACGCTTCTTCTTCTTCAATTCAGGGTTTGATTTCGCCGGAGAATGGCCGTAAAAGGAGAAGGACCGGCGATCGGAATCGACCTCGGCACCACGTACTCCTGCGTCGGAGTGTGGCAGCATGATCGCGTTGAGATCATCGCCAATGATCAAGGGAACCGTACCACGCCGTCTTACGTTGCGTTTACTGACTCTGAGAGGTTGATTGGTGATGCTGCGAAGAATCAGGTTGCCATGAACCCGATCAACACCGTCTTCGGTAATTCATCTGATTCTCCAACTTTCTTTTGTTGATTCACGAATCTTGTACTGTTTATTTGAACGTTTTATTGTTATCAATGATTGTTGACCTCGTTTTAAGTAATTGAATCTGTTGTTACTTTGGTGTTGAATATTAGTGATTAGGAATTTTGTTGAATTAGTTGGTAGTAGATGTTCTTCTCTTTGATTTGTGTTGTGTTGTAGGGTTTTGAATCTAGAACAATTTGACATGTTAAATGATCATAGTTAAATACTAATTCTATTTATGGTGAAAATTATTACTAGAGATTAGCAATTTTCTTAACTTAACCTATATTTAATATTTTATTGATGTTTAAGTTATTTGTTTAATTTTTAATGTTAATTGTTTTCATAATTTCCTTAAGATGTGACTAATATTGATTTAAATTTTAAACAACAATAATTACAAGAAGTGACAAAAAAAAATAACTAGAAAAAATTTATTCGACTACAATTATAAGAAAGGAACAGAGGAAATAGATGTTTTTGTTTGTTTCTGTTACATGATGCTTTTGTGTGTGTTGTGGAAGGTTTTCTTTTTGGTGTGGTTTCAGTGGTTGTTTGAGTGATTGTTGTTAACTGAGGATTATTGTTGTTTTGCAGACGCGAAGAGGTTAATTGGTAGGAGAATTAGCGACCCTTCTGTTCAGAGTGACATGAAGTTGTGGCCATTCAAGGTCATTTCTGGTCCTGGAGAGAAACCCATGATTGGTGTTAACTACAAGGGTGAGGACAAGCAGTTTGCAGCTGAGGAAATCTCGTCTATGGTCCTAACAAAGATGAGGGAGATTGCTGAGGCTTTCCTTGGTTCGACCGTGAAGAATGCTGTCGTCACTGTACCTGCATACTTCAATGACTCTCAGCGTCAAGCTACCAAAGATGCCGGTGTTATTGCTGGCCTCAATGTTATGAGAATCATAAATGAGCCAACTGCTGCGGCTATTGCATATGGGCTTGACAAGAAGGCTACCAGTGTTGGTGAGAAGAATGTTTTGATCTTTGATCTTGGAGGTGGTACTTTTGATGTTTCTCTCCTCACCATTGAGGAGGGTATCTTTGAAGTTAAGGCCACAGCTGGAGATACCCATCTTGGAGGAGAGGACTTTGATAACAGAATGGTGAACCACTTTGTGCAGGAGTTTAAGAGGAAGAACAAGAAGGACATTAGTGGAAACCCAAGAGCTCTCAGGAGGTTGAGAACTTCTTGTGAGAGAGCAAAGAGGACGCTCTCATCCACTGCCCAAACCACCATTGAGATTGATTCTCTGTATGAGGGTGTTGACTTCTATTCAACCATCACCCGAGCTAGGTTTGAGGAACTTAACATGGACCTCTTTAGGAAGTGTATGGAGCCTGTGGAGAAGTGTCTCAGGGATGCAAAGATGGACAAGAGCACTGTTCATGATGTTGTGCTTGTTGGTGGCTCTACTAGAATTCCCAAAGTTCAGCAGCTGTTGCAGGACTTGTTCAACGGGAAGGATCTGTGCAAGAGCATCAACCCCGACGAAGCTGTTGCTTATGGAGCCGCTGTCCAGGCAGCTATATTGAGTGGTGAAGGCAATGAGAAGGTTCAAGATTTGTTGCTTTTGGATGTCACCCCATTGTCTCTAGGTTTAGAGACTGCTGGAGGTGTCATGACTGTGTTGATTCCAAGGAACACTACAATTCCTACCAAGAAGGAACAAGTGTTCTCTACATATTCAGACAACCAACCTGGTGTGTTGATTCAAGTATACGAGGGAGAGAGAACAAGAACTAGGGATAACAACTTGCTGGGCAAGTTTGAGCTTTCAGGCATTCCTCCAGCTCCTCGTGGGGTTCCTCAGATCAATGTTTGCTTTGACATCGATGCCAATGGTATCTTGAATGTCTCTGCTGAGGACAAGACCACCGGGCAGAAGAACAATATCACCATTACCAACGACAAGGGAAGATTGTCAAAGGAAGAAATTGAGAAGATGGTTCAAGAAGCAGAGAAGTACAAGTCTGAGGACGAGGAGCACAAGAAGAAGGTTGAGGCAAAGAACGCTTTGGAGAACTACGCATACAACATGAGAAACACCATCAAGGATGAGAAGATCAGTTCAAAGCTTTCTTCAGAGGACAAGACAAAGATCGACGATGCCATTGAGCAGGCCATTCAATGGCTTGATGCAAATCAGCTTGCTGAAGCTGATGAATTTGAAGACAAGATGAAGGAGCTCGAGAGCATATGCAATCCTATCATTGCCAAAATGTACCAAGGAGGTGCTGCTCCTGGTGCTGAAGTGGATGATGATGCTCCACCTGCTGCTGGTAGCGGTGCTGGCCCGAAGATTGAGGAGGTCGATTAAATTAGATTGGTTAGGTGTTGGTAGAGATGAGTATTTTTGGTTACTGCTATTATAGATTTTTTGCTTTCCTGATTACGTTGTTGTTTTCATTGTCATTGGTTTGACAATTGAAAATTTAGTATACTTTGATCATTGTTGTTTTACGTTGGATAATATAATTTTAGTGTTAATTTTTCGCAATATTTCAGTCTCAAGCTTATTACTTGGTTTATCGTTGTCATGTTTATGTTTAAGTACTAAAATATTCACCATCTCCAATATTTGAATCTAAATGTGTTATAAGAGACCCGTTAAACAGTTTTGATGGATTTCCTCGCCAGTAATGCGAGCCATAGAGTTAAATGCAGCAGTCATAGATATGTGGACAGCATCACTGGCCTAGATAACTTGCAGATCCCACTTACTAAATAGCACTCAGTTTAGTTGTACTGTATTTGCCTATTTGGTATGCCCTTTTCAGTAGTTCAAAACTCAAATTAGTCTGCTTTGAGTATCAACATTTGTTAGTTAAGCTTTCATTAACACCATGATGGATGATAAAATTTTAGATACAGAAACTTGAGGGAATAGTGGCATCTTGAGGGATAACAGCCAAGTGTTACATAATGTAATAACAAAGACCCACCCTTAACATTTGCAGCAGCTTTGCATGAAGAACTCCTATTCACTTTAGGTGGATTTCCCCTCCTCAATGAGGGGTTTTCTGTCGGTAAAGTAGGATTGTATTTTTTACTCTTAAATCATTATTCATACTCTTGCCACCAACTTCCACCATCATTCTCTGAAAAATTGTATGGTTCTTTTTCTTTCCCTCTTTCAACATTTGTGACTTTTTTTTTCACTCCTCCCTCTGCACTGGCCTAGATTACCTCTATAAAGCTTTGATTTGGTGCTGGACCACTTGTTTTGTGACCGACGCCCCTCTTAGCAGCCCGACAAAGTCGATGAACCCCTGAATTTAGGGCCACTGAAGGACGAGAAATTAAAAACATATTAGCTTGAGGTTTGGTATTGTTTTCAAGTCTAATAGTGAAGGATTATAGGTCTTTTTTCTTGTTTAGTTTATTGTTAGGTTGGGAATATGTGGGCCAGCATATTTTGTATTAGAGGTGTTTTGTTCTGTAGCATGTAGTATGACTTTCTATCTACTTAATGTAAGTGCCGCCCTTATATCCTTAATCTAATTAAGTTGATAAAACAAAAACTCAAAAAGGTGATAATTTACTGTAAGACTAACAAGGGTCCATGAAAAGTGTCATCTTTGGTCCTACAACACTAAACCAAGTTTACCTTTCCATGATGTATTGAAACAAAATTGAAAATTTACTTCATCAAGACTGCTATGTAGTAAAAAATCTGAACCATTACGAGCCAAATAAGTAACTTTTTCGCGCAACACAATTAAGAAGATAATGCCATGAAACCATCCTGCATTATACCCTTAAGTAACTGCCTAGTACAGTTCTAATTGATAAAAATAATAATATAAAATGTACAAGGTCAAAAAACTAATCAAGATGTCTGTCATTTTAGCTGACAAAGAAGTTATATAAAAGAAAACAAGAATGCGACCAAGGTCACTCTCATTTTAGTTTCAGTCCACTGGATGTTGAAATCTTATAGATGACCTCCTCTTCCATTTCGACTAGTTGACTGCAGAACATTTCAACGTCTTTTGCCTCTTCCTTGAACATGAACCTGAACTCTTTCCATTGGTAGTGACCAACACCATCCTTCAAAACTGGACTCATAACTTTTGCCAGGACATCAAATCCCTTCCGATCAATAGATGTTACATATGCATCCTAAGTACAACACCAGTGACCTTGTTAATTGTTCATAACATTATATTATGAGAGCAATAAATGAAAAAGTAAATAACTCATGGTAGAATATTGGCTCTAAATGTAACTTCGTCATCAGATGGAAGTGATCTATTTCATGGTTTCAATTCAATTTTGTATAAGACATGTTTGATACACACAAAAAAAATTGTGTTCATCTCAAAGGAACAAAGGTACAAAACCAACAAATCAAAAGAAACTATAGAAGTTATACCATAATTGTTGAGAGGGATATATTACCCTGATGTTTGAGGGCATATGCAATAAAATATTTCTTAAAATCTACTTAAAAAATAACCTGTGATGAAATTTTTTTTTTTAAACCCCAAATCTACTGACATCCCAAAGAAAAATAGAAGTGAGGGAAATTAGAGATATGATGGGTGATGTGTCATCTATGCGTCTAAAATCCCGAGCGATTATCCACAATGTAAAAACTACAAATGTATCTTGTAAACACACTCCTAATCATGAAAATAGCGAATAAGCAACTGCACAATTGGGGTATAAGGAATAATCAAGATCGATAAGTTACCTTTGCATGGGCATTCATGTCAACAAAACAAAGAAGCACGAGGGCTCTACGCCTAGCCTCACTTTGGTTAATCCCATCAATCAACTTGGCAGAAAAAGGAGCTAGACAAGAAACATACAAGAGATGTGAATCTTTTGTTTATAAAGTACGGTATATCGGATTTAAGCATTTCAAACCAGGTCTTTACCTAGTTTATCAGCTTTGGTTGTTTCTAGATTTTCGACATCCACTTCAAAATTGCCTCCACGCCCATCAAGAAATGTGCAAGATCTGAGCATCAAACACTTACATTAGATGGAACTAAAATTTTACATTTTCTAATTTCTTTTGTAATACTTTACTGGATGCATGATGTTAAAAGTTTTCTCAAGCTAATTTTTTCAGGAAGAAACTTTCTAAATAAATAGGCTCTGTAAAAGACCTACTAACAGATGGAAACATAACAAGATCATGGGCAATCATCTGACGCAACCAAAATTTTAATCTCTTAGCATAGTGAGCAGTAAACACTGCTTGAGTGTCATAACAAAGTTTGCCACAAACTTAGCGACTTGTAAAAAGTTGTAAGACTAAATGTTTCATAGAAGGAAATAAATAAGTCAGTATGCTCATTTCGAGAACTTGTACAAAACCTGCAATCAACTGCTCAGGATTGGTAGAAAGTGAAATAACAAAATTCAAGATATAGATTGAAACATATGAGTTCCTACCTGATTTTAAATCTATATACGGAGTATTTTTCATCGTCTCGTAGAAGTTCCTGAAGATTATCACTTCGCAATGATTTCCTAACACTAGAACTCAATACTTCAGAAACAGTGTAGGTGAACTCTTTGATCGCTTTTTGCTCAGATAGTATGACTTCCTGAAGTTTTTCTGCAAGAGACTTAGCCTATACCAAGATCAATGACTTCATGTCAATATCTATAACAATATATCAAAACCCGCCATCACTTGCCAATAGTATATGATAAGTCAATTTTCAGAAAAACTAAAGTTCAATATAGAGATGCAGTTAGAAGATAATGTCGTCAAAATATGGAGTTAAGCAGCCCCTCTTCCAAATGTTGATTACTTCTTTTATAAGTTAGATATTAATTAACAATCACGATCTTGGTATAAAATATGATTCTCTGTCCATTACAATATTGAAGGTGACAAGTTAGTATTTTACTATGTAACAGAATAACAATCTTATCATGAAAGATATATTTGCTCTGATCAGGCTTTGGCCATGCTAAAGGCATTGAAAAGGTACAAAGCTAAAAACACAGACTTTCAGTTAGGAGTCAGGACTGTCAGAGGTTCAGTAAACTATATTAACGAATGTGAAACCATAAAGAGCAAGCATGTGGAAAGTTTATGTGGTATCACCTTATCTTCGTTAAGCGGACGAATATCCCCAGATAAAGCAATCCGTGCTGGTAACTGCAGCATGTGAATAAATCAACTAATAAGCTTATACGTTCATTTCTTCTGATTATACAAGAATATGAAAGCCGGCACCATTTGTATCAAAGCCCTTGATTAGTTCTTTGCAATGAGAATCAAGCAAGGGTGAAAATATTTGCATAAGATATTATCTTAGTCTCAATAGAAAACGTATCACGTATGTATAACGTGCACAACCTTATCCAATGATTTCAATAAGACCCCTAGAGGACCAGGAAAGGGACTGGTCACAGCAAATGAACCGCGCTCATCAATGATTGTGTTCTGCATAAAACAAAAATAAAATGTGTCATCTTGTAGCTATGAAAAATACTCAGATGATTTGTTAACGAATCAAGTCTCATTATTATAAGTAAAAATAAACATTAAAATAGGAAAAACTAAAACCGAAATCAAAAACTAAAAAACCTACGAAACATTCCTTCTGTTAATAAGTTATACAATATGATGAACTTGATAGGTCCAGTTGATCAGATGAAATTTGGATCACAAACATTAATTGAAATAACAGGCATAGGAAGCCAGAGTAATCACAAATCACAATCAAAGCAACTAGTTATCCTTAAATACATTAAACGAAAGAGAAAATGAAGCATTGCCAAACTTCAAACTTTCCCTGAATTCTCGCCCTATTTTTAAGTGGACTCAAACTGACTCTTAGAGTGTAGCTGTCTCTGATACTTTTATGATGAACTAAGCAGTTATATACATAAGATACTTTCTACAACAAAAGTCTAAGACTTTTCTTTAGTAATCTCATCTTCACACTGTAAAAGGGAAAGAAGCAATCCGAAAAGAAGAGAGCAACATACCACATTATGCAAATCATCTTCTGGCACCCAAAGATATGGCTGCCCCCTTTTCACTATGTACTTAACCTTTGAAGTATGGATACTCTCTTTGCTGTAGAATCATGCAAAAATAACAAAGACCCATTAACAAAGTACTAATATTGTAACAGAAATTACATCACTTGTCCTTAATTATCACAACATTAAAAAAAAATTAAACAGCATGCTTAGTTGTGCAGAAAGTAAGGTCTGTGAATTGTGAATAGAGAAGAGGAAGAAGAAGCAAAGGAAAAGGGCAAAAGGGTACCTTCCTTTTGCATCTGCTTTGATAGTGTTAAGGGAACCTTGCCAGTTTGATGCCAATATATTCTACATACATGAAAACACAAGTATATAAGAATTGAAACAATAGCAGGAAATGAATCATCTCTCTCTGGTGTCAATGTGAAGGAAGCTGTGAAATTTGAAGAGAAAGAGAAGAAGCAAGAACCTTGCATTTCTCGGCGTATGTCAAGACCGTTGCTTTGTTGCGTTTCATGGAGTTGCAGTGTGCACACCACCTGCTCGATGAAACTACTGTTAGTTGTGTTAGGCCTGCAACCTGATTTCGAGCTTGTAAAGCCTTCAGCCGAAACACCAAACTTCAACTATAGTAGATGCTAAATTATATTTATATGTTATATTTTTCTATGACATTTTTTTATGGGATTTAAATTTGATAATTGATAAATGTCCTGTTTTAAAATTGTCTATATTCCATTGTTTTTTTTCATTTCTTTGTTTAGTATCTTTAAATTTTACTATAATTTTATAATGCAATATTAATTTATAAAGATGAAAAATGTTAGGAGATTCACCTCAAGCATATTGTTAGGAGTACGAATGAGTCAGCTGACTATCTTAGAATTTCAGGTGCAGAACTTTGGTGCACCATCACAATCTTAGATGATCCTCCTCTGAGGATAGATGCCCTTCTAATCATGGGTTATTTTTTTGGTAAGCAGGAAAATTAAGAGCAAAACTACATAACTCCTAAATCTTAACAAGAAGCGGCAAAACTGAAGCAAGAGAGCCGCCAGATTAGCAACAGAACATTAGAGAACATCACCCATCTCGCATCACCCATCTCGGCAAGACAATCCGCTGGCTCGTTTGCTTCCTGGTGCACATGATGAATTCGCACAACCCAATTCCGAGAGAGGAAGAGCTGAATATCCATCAACATATTACCATACTTGTGGAAAGTGTTGGATTTCAGTCTCAGAAATCACCTTGAAGCAATTGATTATCACAATCAATGCTATGTTAAGAACAATCAATTTGTAAGAGAAGAAAGGAAGTCAAGAAAAACACATTCAGATCAGAAGAAGAATGAACAGAGGGGAAAACTTTATTAACATTGATCGCACAATCACAGTGCATATTACAACATTTATAGCTAATCATTAGCTGAGGACTAAAAACAGCTCAGCTCACAAACTAAAGGACTAAACTCTAAACCTTATAAAATCTGAAGGACTAATTCTGAATTACACAATATTACAACATTCCCTCCTAATTCAGAATTTCAGTTGCAGACATAATGTTCAATCCTCTACACAGTGCATTGAACCTCTCAACCCTTAAAGGTTTAGTAAACAAATCTGCAAGTTGTTTTTCAGTTGGACAATGAACCAACTCCAAAGCTCCTTTAGTCACCTGATCCCTTAGGAAATGAAACCTAGTTTCAATATGCTTGCTTCTTCCATGTGCCACAGGATGCTTAGCCAAGTCTATAGCTGACTTATTATCTATCATCAGCTTCATCACATTAGAGCTTCTCAGACCCATCTCTTCCATTAACATGCTTAACCATAGAGCCTGACAAGCACTAAACGAAGCTGCTACATATTCAGCTTCACAAGAGGAAAGTGCCACAATCGGCTGCTTCTTGGAACACCAAGACACTGGTGCATCACCACATAAGAACACATATCCAGTAGTACTCTTCCTATCATCCTTGTCTCCACTCCAATCTGAATCTACATAGCCTGTCACTTCACATTTCACATTGTAAGCCTTCTTAGGAAATAAAACTCCATGGTCAAGGGTTCCCTTGATATACCTAAGTATCCTTTTTGCTGCCAGGAAATGAGTCTCTTTGGGATCTTCCATAAACTTGCTTATTAAACCAACCCCATAACTGATTTCAGGTCTGCTACAACAAAGGTATCTCAATGAACCCACTATCTGCTTAAACAATGTTTCATCTACAGGCTTTCCTTGATCAGTCTTTGTCAATATCACACTGCAATCCACTGGAGTAGTAACTGAGTTACACTCAGCTAAATTGAATCTTTTCAATACATCCACTGCATATTTTTTCTGACACATGAAAATCCCTTTCTCAGTTCTGAGAAACTCAATTCCCAGAAAATATGAAAGTTCACCCATGTCACTCATCTCAAACTCAGCTTGCATATTACTCTTGAATTTTGCTATCTCATTCTCATCACTTCCTGTGACCAAAAGATCATCTACATATAAACACACAATCAGCAGTCCAACCTTCTTAGACTTCTGAACCTACACTCCATGCTCAGATGTACATTTCAGAAATCCCAGTTTGCTAAGGAACGAGTCAATCCTCTTGTTCCAAGCCCGAGGGGCTTGCTTGAGACCATAAAGTGCTTTATGTAGCCTAAACACTTTATCTTCATTCTCTGGACTTTCAAACCCTGGTGGTTGTTTAACATAGACCTCTTCATCAAGAGGACCATTGAGAAATGCTGATTTCACATCAAGTTGATGTAACTTCCAGTCTTTCAAACTAGCAGTAGCTACAACCAACCTCACAGTCTCCATTCTAGCCACTGGTGCAAAAACATCTGTATAGTCAAGACCTTCCTTCTGTTGAAATCCCCTAGCTACAAGCCTAGCCTTGTATCTTGACACTGAACCATCTGGTTTCAACTTTGTCTTGAAGATCCATTTAACTGAGATTGGACTCTTCCCCTTTGGTAGATCAACTAAGCTCCAAGTCTTGTTCCTTTCAATAGAACTGAGTTCTTCCTTCATTGCATTAACCCAGTTCTCATGTTTGAAAGCTTGTTCCAAACTCACTGGCTCAGCTTCCACAAACAATGATAGATGTACCAACTCACCTTCATTTGTGACTTCACTGTCAGGAAAAAGAACATAATCACTGAGTCTTGTGGAAGATTGTCTAACCCTCTGACTTCTCTGGTTCACAGTAGCTTCTGGAGGTACCAACACTTGTGGTACTGCTTCAGTATGACCCTCATTCTCTATGTCAACATTCAACTCAGGAAAGTCATAGCTGATCTTGGAACTAGAAGCTTCTGATTTATCTTCATTCCATTCCCAAGTAGCTGATTCATCAACTACTACATCCCTGCTGACTACTATTTTATTAGTCATAGGATCCAACAACCTATAAGCTCCAGTAGAATGATATCCTACCAACAAAAGCTTCTCACTCTTGTCATCAAGCTTTTTCCTCCTTTGATCAGGTAAATGTCTATAACATACTGAGCCAAATACCCTTAAGTGCCTCACTCTAGGCTTGATTCTAGTCCAAGCTTCTAAAGGTGTTAAAGACTTTAACTTCCTGGTGGGACACCTATTCAGTATATAGGTGGCAGTGGAAACTGCTTCTCCCCATAGCTTGACTGGTAAACCCTTGCTCTTCAACATACTCCTGACCATATTAGCAATGGTTCTATTTCTCCTCTCAGCCACACCATTGTGCTGAGGAGTATATGGTGCTGTGATCTCATGATAGATGCCAGCTTCCTCACAAAACTGCTTCATATCCTTGGACACATATTCACCACCACCATCAGTTCTCAATACCTTGATTTTCTTCTCACTTTGTCTTTCAACCAGGGCCTTGAATTTCCTGAACACAGCAAACACTTCTGACTTTTTCTCCAGCAGGTAAGTCCACATCATCCTTGTGTGATCATCAATGAAGGAAACAAAATATTTATTCCCTCCTGATGATGTAACCTCAAAAGGCCCACACACATCAGAGAAAACCACATCCAAAGCTACCTTGGACTCCACTGGCTTGCTGTTTGCAAAGGAATTCCTTGGTTGCTTACTCAACAGGCAATCTTCACAAACTTGCCCTGAACCCTTAATCAGAGGTAGACCTTTCACCATATCTTCATGATGAAGTTGATGCAGCCCTTTAAAGTGCAAGTGGCCATATCTAAGATGCCACAATTTATCAACCTCTTCAATCTTTGCAGACAAACATTGTACTCCACTAGTATCTAGATCAACTCTGAAAGTTTTATTTCCAGACAATACTGATTGCAAAATCAGATTATGCTTAGGATCATACACTAGTAGCTTCTTCCCCTTAGTCTTCCAAGAATACCCTTTTTCTAATAGCTGCCCTAGACTTATCAAATTGTGCTTCACACTAGGGACATACAAGACTTCTGGAATGTAGGCTTTTCTACCATTCTTTTTCTTCACCAGTATTTTACCAACACCATCAGCAGTGATGATGCTATTATCTGCAAACCTCACACTGCTTTTCCTCTCCTCATCAAGATCCACAAACCACTCTTTGTGGCCAGACATGTGAGAGGAGCACCCTGAGTCTAAGTACCAGGTATTCTCACTAAGCTTATGAGAACTCACAGTAGAATGACTAACTAACTTCACAACTAGGATTTCTAAGCAATTTACCAGAACAAGAATTAACAGGGTCATCAGGAACTACAAACAGTACCTGTTCCTCATCAGAATCATCATCATCATGAGCAGAATATGCATGATCTTCACCATCCTGCTTGTTGCCCTTCTTCTTGTTCTTGCACTCAAAGGCATAGTGGCCATACTTCTTACAAGCATAGCACTGAACACTTTGTTTCTTTCCTTTGTCTTTCTTCCATTTGTCTTTATCATACCCTTTCTCCTTAGAATCCACCTTCTTCTTGGAGTCACCATCATCCTCATTGTTAGCAGATTTTCCAGCACCTTTGTTCTTCCAATTCTTCTCCTTGGAAGTCTTAGAGTTGCTACCCCATTTCTTCTTGCTAGTACTGCCTCTAACATACAGTGTCTGCTCAGTTTCTCTCTCAGAATCTCGCAGGTTTAGCCTCATTTCATGAGCCTCCAATGACCCTTGGAGCTCTTCCACCTTCATAGTCTCAAGATCCTTAGACTCCTCTATAGTAGTGACTATATGATCAAATCTTGTAGTCAAAGATCGAAGAACCTTTTCTACAAGCATTTGATCATTCATGGTCTCTCCATTCGTCTTCATTTGGTTTGTCAAGGTCTGAAGCCGAGTAAAGAACTTAGAAATCGTCTCTGATTTCTCCATCTTCAGAGCTTCATACTGTCTTCTGAGGGTCTGCAACTTGACCTTCTTCAATTTTGCCACACCTTCGTAACTCTTGGTCAGAATATCCCAGGCTTCTTTCGACGTTTTCGCCGCTGCAATTTTCTCAAAATTAGCAGGGTTAACGCATTGATGGATTATGAACAAAGCTCTCATGTCTTTCTTCTTCAATTCCTTGTGAGCTACTCTCTGCTCAGCCGTGGGTTCCGCCGGTAGAGCCTCCAACCTAGAAGTCACCATTTCCAGAACATCTTGGAACCCGAAGATTACGAGCATCTGGGTATTCCAACGTTCCCAATCAGTCTTGCCGTCAAGAACCGGCAACGAAGCTGGGAAATTGCCGTTCGTTCCAGCCATCACCTTCAAAGAAGCGTCCACTTCCACCGGAGCTACCAACGGAGCAAGCACCTCCGTTGTGACTGATTCACACTCCGCCGTAGATCGCCGTGCACTGGTGGTGGCTCACGTCGCCGGTCGCCGGATCGTCAAGCTCTTGATACCACTGTTGGATTTCAGTCTCAGAAATCACCTTGAAGCAATTGATTATCACAATCAATGCTATGTTAAGAACAATCAATTTGTAAGAGAAGAAAGGAAGTCAAGAAAAACACATTCAGATCAGAAGAAGAATGAACAGAGGGAAAAACTTTATTAACATTGATCGCACAATCACAGTGCATATTACAACATTTATAGCTAATCATTAGCTGAGGACTAAAAACAGCTCAGCTCACAAACTAAAGGACTAAACTCTAAACCTTATAAAATCTGAAGGACTAATTCTGAATTACACAATATTACAACAGAAAGCACATCTATCCTTCCAAGCGCATTCATAAGATCAAGACAATCAACACCACAATGGACTCCCTTCAAATTCTTCTTCCAAATAAATCGCAATCCCATAAAGTGGATCACCGCCTGAGGCACCGACATAAAAACCACCCAGCCAAGCTCCTAAAGGATCATGAATAATACCTCCCATGCCCATGTGATGATGAACGGAACTATAAGCACCATCAACCATCAATGAAACATACCTCCGGAGGTGATTTTTGGCGAGACTTAACACGAGGAACTTGATCCTTTAACACATATTTCAAAAACATTACTTTTTTCAGATAGATCATAAAAGTAAAAAAAAAAGATAGATAGTTATTTTTATCATTAACAATTTTTTTTAGACAATCATTAACTTAAATTAAAATTGATCTCATTGATAAAAATCATCCTTTTTTTTTCATATTTATTTTTCAGAGCAGGGAAATTGAGCACCTGCAGCGGCACCAGAAGCAGAAGCAGAAGCAGCCACGAATTCTACGGAGGATTCTTCCGAGAAGATGAACAAGGATCTTCATGTCACGTTTCTTCAGATGATGTATCAGTTGCTTCCATCCCCATACGAATCCCAAGAGATCAACCATCTCACTCTCGCTTACTTCATCATCTCTGGCCTTGACATCCTCAACGCTCTCCATTCAGTATGTTCTTCAATCATCCCATATTTTCATGCATGCCCTTCACTGTTACCATTCATTATTCAGTTTCTGATCTTAAGATCTTCCCTTTTTGCATCTATGTTGTGATCATAGGTTGAGAAGGAAGCTGTTGCCAATTGGGTTTTGTCTTTCCAAGTTCACCCTGGAACCAAACCTGACCCCAATAACGGTATGCTAATGCAGTTGTTAGCAGCATTTGGTCTCCAAAATTTGATTTTTAGCTGACCCATTTGAAGATTTTTTGTGCAAATGAAGTTGTTAGCAGCACTTGATTTCCAAAATTTGATTATTAGCTGACCCATTGAAGGGTTTTGCTTGCAGGACAATTCTATGGCTTTCATGGTTCCAGGACTTCACAGTTTCCTCCAGATGAGAATGGGGTAAGAAAATGGTTGAATTTGGAAGTGCTAAACTTGTTTTTCCACATTTGGTGAAGTATCCTAAATACTTTATGTTTTCTCTTTTCTAAGGTTTTGCTTCACAACAATAGTCACTTGGCAAGTTCTTACTGTGCCCTCGCAATTTTGAAAATTGTTGGTTATGATTTGTCCAGTCTTGATTCTGAGTTAATGTTGTCTTCAATGAGGAACCTTCAACAGCCTGATGGAAGGTATGCTTTTGAAATTTGGATTAGAACTGTGCCTTTGATGCTTATGTTATGGTCATATACTCATAATCAGTAAATTCCACTACCATTTCTCAATTTTGTGCTACATGATTCCAGAGATTTATTTCAAAATGTATGCCCTAATATGCTTAATTGAAATTAGTGAATTACTTCTTATTCCTGAACTTTTTAACCTATGATGACAGCTTCATGCCTATCCATACTGGGGGAGAAACAGATCTTAGGTTCGTATATTGTGCAGGTAAGAGAAAAATGAAATGGAAGTGCTGCTTTATTGACTATTAAATAATTCTGGTTATATCATTTTAACTAATAAACTGTATCAGCTTCCATCTGTTTCATGCTGGATAACTGGAGTGGCATGGACAAGGAGAAAGCCAAGGATTACATATTACTTTGCCAGGTTTGTGAAACTAGCGCTTCAACTGGTTATGGAAAAGAGTATTATCTTACGATTTGTACTATTCTGGACATACATTTCCCATGAAATTGAGTATGTAGCCTGTGTATGCAAATGAAGTTGATATCGTTCTTTTTCTTTTATCTATTTTTTCTAGTCTTACGACGGTGGCTTTGGATTAGTTCCTGGTGCAGAATCTCATGGTGAGTTGAAACAATCTTTTATCAAAATTTATATGTAATTCTATATTGTGAGTGGATCTGTTGCAATGTTGTTTGTCACATCAGTTCTGCTAATCTTCTGCCTGAAGTTTCTCTTTTTTGTTATGCTATTGTACACCACATGACAAATTTGTTTAATCTTTGAACTTAATGCTGTACTGTCTGATCAAGTGTTATTCTCCTTTTAGAAGATGTACTTCATGACATTGAAGATTGTTTCATGAAATCCTGCTGATTAATTATGAAATTTGAAGAGGATAAAGTTTTAGCCTTTTTGCATGTTCTTCTTTCTCTCCCTTTGGCTAGGTGAACGGATTGATTTTGACTTTACTCTTGAGAGTATCTTTTCTCAAAATATTGATTGTGAATTGCCTTCTTGAACTCTCAATTTTTTTATAGATATTGTCAGTCATTGGATCTTACACTCGAGTATTCATTATAGGCTATCTTCATCTGTTATTTGAGTGTTCATTATTTCTTGAATGATATTTATCAACATTACTTGTTTTAGTGTCACAGGTGGTGCAACTTATTGTGCTGTTGCATCTCTCCGATTAATGGGATTTATTGAAGACAGTATTCTCTCAAGTTGTTCTTCGTCTTCTTTGATTGATGTGCCATTACTACTGGACTGGACCTTGCAGGTAACTTCTGAATTTTTTTAATATAAGCTGTATTGGTTGTATTCATGTGTAAAGAAACATAATGAACCCGATAGCTGCTTATTTGTGAATGCCCTTCAAATAATCGCTTGATGATTTTTTCGTCATTGATCACTTAGTGCTAAGTTGACACTTAGCAACAGAAGTGTTTGTCCGCAGATCAAAGTTCACTAATTCTGTCTTCCTTTGCAGCGGCAGGGGACTGATGGTGGATTTCAAGGTAGACCTAATAAACCAAGTGATACATGTTATGCATTTTGGTAAGTACAGTATGGAACCTTTATCAGTTTCTATCTTATTGTATTATTTGTAAGTTGTCAAATCCTTGACATGAACCCATATGTTTGGTAGGATTGGAGCTGTTTTAAGGATTCTAGGGGGCTGCAACTTTGTAGATAAGAATGCTGTCCGTGAATTTTTGCTTGCCTGCCAATACAAGGTACTGCAGCTACCAGTCTGTTTCCCATAAAATGTGTAATTGATTTTAGGGGGGAGAATTATAATTGGTGGTGTATTTTACCACAATAATGATGGGGAGCCTTGGCGCAACGGTAAAAAACTGTTGCCATGTGATTGAGGTCACGGGTTCAAGTTCTGTTAACAGTCTCTTGTGTAAAAACAGGGTAAGACTGTATACCATAGACCAAGTGGTCAGACCCTTTCCTGGACCCTGTGCATGTCAAGGGAAAGGAAAATAGTGATAGTAATTAAGTTAAGTTTAAAGCTTATTTTTACTATTGGTTTAGTACTAGGTGAAATGAGGATTTTGAATTCTCCTGGAAAATACCTGCTGACACATGATTACATGAAGGTGGAAAAACCATTTGTAATGTCACTACTCAATATTTCTAGCTGGTTGAACTAATCTTGAAACTCACATTTTCCTGCCTAAAATCTCAATGGCTCTTGAAATTTTCTTTGACTGGTTCAACTTTTGCAACTCATATTTTTCTGATTATTTTGTTTTTCACCAGTATGGTGGTTTCAGCAAATTCCCTGAAGAGTTTCCAGACCTATACCACACCTACTATGGATTTAGTGCTTTCAGCTTGTTGGAAGAATCTGGCTTGAAGTCACTTTGTTCTGAACTGGGAATTACTGATTTAGCCGCAATTGGAGTCTAACTTTGAGTCTCAAAGTTTGAGATGTCTTGTCTTGGCTTTCCAAGTCTTTGACTTAATTTTTGCTATAATGGCTGTGTCCATTAAAATGGATGCTTTTGATTTTTTGAGTACATAACATATGGATCTTTGAACCTAAGTTTTATTGCAAATTATATGAAGCTCTGACCACTAATCCACTCCTTGATTTTTATTTTCATTTTTTAGGTGTTATATAAAATTCCAATACATGAGTAGCAACATCAACTAAATATTATCCCATTAGGCTAGGTCCCAGCTGGATTGATTGAATTTTTATATGCTTTAATTCAGGTTTCTTGTCTGCTGAGAGAGGTCACTAGGTTTCACAAAAGCTATTTAAAAACAGGGCATTTTTTGGGTTTGTATTTGAAGTTCTGTGTGTTTTTACACATCTAAATCAGATTCCCTTCTAATTTCTTTGATTCACTTTTAGGTGGAGGTTATTAATGAACATATTTATCTGAATTTCTATGTGATGATTAATAAATTCAAATTTATTAAATAAAAAATATATTATGTTATCAATAAATAAAAGTTGTAATAACCGTGATGGTGACAAAGATGAAACTACAAAAAGCAACTTCGGTAAATATTTTTAAATTTTTTATTGAAATTAATAAAGAATAAATTATCATTATATTTAATATTGCAATCACTTATTTATTCTTTTAAACCAAAAAGTTACCTAAATTCTTCACCAAAATTCCTCCTTGTAACAAAAAGAAAATCTTCACCAAAAAATATTAAGTGATGTAAAGATGTTAAATCAATTGTTCATACCCCCTCCCCCCTACACACATGTATGTACACACTAGATTCTCATAAGGTGGCCTAACATTCCCTTGTATCATGGCTGAAAGCCTCGAGATACTTATAGAGTACGCTCCGATCAATTCGTTGAAATCGTCTTTGGGACGGGCATCGCATTCTTCACGAAGTAAATTTTATTTCCTCATGTTGAGGGGAGTGTACTGTGAGACCTCTCATTCTTTTTCCCTTCCTACATTGGGGTCGAGCGTCTAACCAACATTTGTTTTTCTCTTCTTTTTGCAAGGATGACCTCTTCTGCGTCTATATAGTCAATAGACATTCATCAGAAGACGCACAAAGTCTTTGGTGGATATTTCGTCAGTTCGTCTGGAAACAGTCCTTCTTTTAGATCATTTTTATGGCCCTAATGTGCCTATTGCCTATTGGGCTCCAGATCCTTGACCTACATGGCTTCCTTGCTGTTGATGAAATCCTTCAATAGTTTATTGTCGTGCTGCAATAGGATGAATAACCCTAACTCGGTTCGAGAATTGGTTCATGAAGGTCTGGAGAAGTCTCCCTTGTTTCCTGCTGAGTCTACAAGTAGACTTGTGGACCACTGATGGGCGTGATCAAGAAGGTGCTGGAAAAGACCATGCACATGGTTGGTTCAATGGCTCCAGTTGGGACCATCCTTGTTTGGAACATGGTTAGGTGTTATTGAGGACACAAGTTCCCTCTGAATGCATATTTAGGTAAGTGAACGCCTCTGGTAAAGGATTGTCCATAGCCATGTTGGTGAAATGGTGTCTCCTCTCTGTATCTACCGCATTTCTTTTATCCTTTTTGGGTTTCTCCCTTTCGTTCTGTCTAGTGTTGCTAGAAGAACTTTCTTCCTCCTCATCCCTTCGTTTCTTCATTTCTTGTATCATATGTTGCATTTTTTGTTATGCTCCAAGAACTCCTCTTTATATGTTCATTGTCATGCTACATTTCCTCCATCTTTCCCATGAGCTCATTAAGAGTCGTAAAATCGTTGTTCGATCTTGTGGTTATGATTGTACTTTTTAGAGCTCTTTACTCCTTCTTTCTCTTCACTCAGGGTTCACGAAAGTTTTACTAGAGTCCCACATTGGGCTCCAAATGTTCTTACAAAAGATACAAAGCACATTGATAGGCTACGTGAGGGGAAGAAGTCTTAGTCACTGTTACGAAGACTTTGCCGTTATGAATGAACATATCTTCTCCTTTCCTCTTAATTCCTTTTATTCTATCCATTCGCACTTCTTGCTCCGGCCCAACTACCTCTTTATTTTGACATATAGTGTTGTCTCTTTCTCCTTTAAGGTATACCAATCGCTACGCGACACGTCCTTTGTGTCCATTCTCCGTACGTACTATTGTTCCTCTTCTCCTACAAATTGTTAGGCTCGGGACATCTTGGTTTAAGGGTACAAGTCTTGATTGGATTCGGGATATCTTGATTGAAATGTGTACTTAAAGGTAGGAGGGTACACCCTTCATTTGATTGAATTTTAGAGCTTCAAATTGTATATTTAGAGTGTGTTTATTATTGCTTGAGGGTGAGACACCCCTCTTGCTCATCCGGTTATGGTATGTAATACTATTTTGATCAGTGGACAAATCTCAAGTACATATCTTGAGGACTAGATCTAGGTTACAAGTGCTTGGTGTTCGAACCATGATAAATTGATGTTGCACACTCTTTTATCATTATCTGTGTTTGTTTTAATTTTCTCCTTATTGTTTCAGAAAACTTGAGCTGAGAGTATCTTTTATTGTATCCCTTCAATTCAACCTTTCACTCAAAGGGATATATGCCACCCTTTCGTATAAAGTGTTTCAAAAAGTTTACAAACTCAACTCACCTAAGTCATGAAAAATAGTGTATAAAAAATCTAGCTCTTCTGCAAGCAACACAAAAAAGATCTCATGAAAAGTTTTTGCTAAAGCCATATTTTATTCTTGATTCTGACCAGCTATGATTCTTCAACGTGGTGGTAGTGGGGGTTAGAAACAAAGAGAGCACCTTTCGGTCATGACCCACGAGACATGTTCACGAGCAATTGCATTTGCATCCTTTGTTGTTTAGCAAAACGCCACAAAATGCTGGGCCTCTATTTTATCAAATCTGTCACTTAGTTGAGTGGTTCTTGTCCAACCAATATGCAGATTAATATTTACCATGAAATTATTCAATGGTTGATGTGCATGTTTGTAAGTTACTCTACAATTGATTCCCAAGCAAAATCAATTCTAAGATGAAGTTTCTACGACTAAATTCTGAGTGTCGAAATTGATTCTGAGAACATATAAGTAGATCCAAACATGTTACCCTTCTTTACCCTTGTTTGACCACACGGCTGATTTAATTTTATGCTAAAAGCTTAGTGGGTAAAATATGGAGACAAAGAAACACAAAAACATGACAAGGGACAATGCTGATTTAAAATATGTCTTATTCACAGGCTTGTAAAGAGAAGAAAAAGAAATGGTAAAGACTCTGAATTGAATTTCTTCAATGTCCTTTAGACAGCTGCATGTATAGAAAAGTAGGACTGTAGGACCATCTCATCACACACAAGAAATTATTGATAATGATGATGATAATCTTAATAATGAAAAGTGTCAGAATCCAGATACATTAGGAAAATTGACATTTTATTTGTGAGCAACTAAAGTTCAATAAAAATTAAAAACCACATGAATTTGTTATTAATCCACCTTTTAAGCATTAATGCAAGAAAATAATGTCCACATATGCTACATGCCACAACTAGCTCAGCTGATTTATAGCATTTTTGGAAATTATTCTACAATTGATTCTACAACTAACATCAATACAGGAGAGAAACTCTTACCTAGCTTTTGAGTGCTAGAATGGATGATTCTGATTTCTGAAGAAATATAAGCTCATTAAAACATGTTATAAACTATAGCTCCATTCCAAAACAACTCAACAGGGGAGAAACAAATTCCAAAGTAAAAAAAGTGGAATTCTTCACAATGCAATTAGAAAGCTTAATGAAGAGGAAAAAAAATAAAAAAAGCTCCTGGTGGCTGCAGAACTTTGGTGTTAGATGGTTTCTTCTGGTTTGTTAAGCTGAGAGGTGGTGGTGTCAAGAACCTAAGGGAAGTACCTGTGAAGTGCTTGAATGGTACTGAGGTAGATGAGATTGGTGATTCACATCCCTTTCACTTTTCTTGTCAACAACTACTGTGATGGAAACCTCATCTCCATTTCCCTCATTGTCTTGTAATTTTCTTCTAAGCTTCTCTTCTGCTTCTTGTAAGAACTTAAATTTTGGAGGAGGTGATGACTTCATTCTGTTGAACTCTGCATCAGTTGCTGATTCAAAAAGAGGATTGAATCCATGCTGGCTATAGGGGCTGATAGGAGTGAAAGGTGGAGTGAAAAATGGTGGAGATGCATTAGGTGTCAAATATGGTGTCTCCACAACTAGCAAATCACCCAAGCTTCTACCTCTAGACTTGCTATCCTGAGATTCTAGATCCTCCTTTGATTCTTCAATTATTGGGAACAAGAACCTTGGAGGACCAAAGAGACCCTGTTGCCTCATGTATTCTTCTTCCAACCCATCTTCCCCAAAGGGTTTGAAAAGAAAACCCTTGTTAGTTTGTGACTGAGCTTGCAATTCTGGGTTGTAAACAAGATTTTCACCAATTCTCACTGAAGAACAAAGCTCTGGTGGAGTAAAACCATTTTGCCTCAAAGAAGATGATGATGGTCTCTTCCAGCAGAACATGTTGAAAAGCTCCTTCACAGGGCTACCATAGTCATTTTCAATCTCTCTGTTGATTATCCTCTTCTTCCACCACAACAGGTAGTAAACCTCAGCTACCAGAGCCAACAGAAGGCAACCAAAAACAATACTCAGACCAAGACCTACACTACTCAAAGATTTCATCTTTGTTCTCTCAAAACATTGAATTACACTTCAACTTTTTCAATGCTCAATGTCCAACGCAATTAGTACCTAATCTAGATACTCATATCAAACTGACTAAGGGATTACAAAAACAGAATCAAAACTTAATTTCAATAAAGAGAAAGACACATTTAAAAGTAGATGAAAAGCTCTTACAGGACAATTTACAAATAGTATCAAGGCACAACACTATGCTTTGATTCTGAACTCAAGCACTGATAATCTAGATATATTTTTTACTAGAATTCAATGTAATATTGTAACTACACCCACCCCATCCCCACCAATAAAGCTTGACATTAAAACAAACCTTGGTTGCAAAGTGAAGAACACCAATCTGCTAAAAGGGCCAACCAAAAAACTCTCTCTCCTTCTTAAAAGCAGCACATGCAAATCATAAGCATGAGCCTTTTAGCTTTTACCCCACTTAAGATTGAACACCACCTCAATCTTTAGCCTTTAGTCCCATCATTGCCCTCAAAGATAGTATCATTTTTAAACAAGTTAAAAGAGAAAAAGAGAAAGGAAGATCACCTAAACCATAAACCACTTTGTGGAGGTGCTGAAAAACCAGGAGCCAGAAAATAACTATAGAAAGAGAGTTCAGGTGAGAGAGAGTGATGCATTTACCTGTCTGGCTTATGGTTGGTGGTTCTCTTCCTTCAAGAGAAGCTCACATGGGATCAGAAAGAAAAGGAAAATGACTTGTCAATATGCCACATTATTACATTTTTAATATAACAAAACATGTAAGATCCTTCAAATAGGGGAAGATTTTTCCCATAACACTAGTTGGTGGTACTTTGGTGTTATGTTACTAACTGACAATGTAGGAGGGACAATGATTCCATATCAGAAAGTTTCCTACAATGCTTCCTGTTTTTAATAAAGAATTTAATCATGGTTTTTGTTGACATCCTTTTTATTTTTCCTGGCATGATTTTTGTTTTGACTCATAAAGATCATTTGGAAGTGAAGCAACATTGCTATTTCTTCATCTGATTCTCTAGATCAGTGGATCATGATAATTTAAAACAACTCAAAAAAAATTGTTTCTACCGTGAACAATTTTAAAATATGATTCATAAGTTAAAATATATTTCTGCAATTAATTTTAATATTTAAGAAATATATTAAGTATTAAATGGTAGTCGTAAAAACATAGTTTATTGATGAAGAAGACTACCAAAAAAATACTCATTAATTAATTGGATTTTTTGAAGGGTGAGTAATTTATTGGGTTGAGTCCTTTGCATTAGAGAATCCTACACTTACATTAACTCCTGAATTAATTAATATAAGAAGATGGGTCACAACACCCTAGGGTGTCAGGAAGAGCTAGATAGGACGGTTATATGTTTGCTTTAACTATAGTCAATATAAGTTAATGAATCCAATTTTTTTTTTAATGGATGAAAGTTTGGGGTTCAGCTATAGTTATGTTAAAATATGTATTTGAGATCATAAATCGTTTCTAGAAGTATTTATAGATCATTTATCAACACAATTTTTATATTTACATTTGAAATTGAAAACAAAATCTTATAAAGAAAAGTGATTTTTTTTTTACTAATTGAGCCAATATATGTTGATACTTGATACTAATGCTTTAAATTAACCACAGTATAATGAATTAGTTGTACCGCATGAAGTATCAAACAATGAATTAAATCAAGCTCAACATGTTGCTGTTAATTTATTATATTTAATTTTTTAATATATATTATATTCACTAAAATAATTTTTTTGACACATAGACCATATCACGTGACAGCTCATATGCATTTTTTTTCTTGTCTAAATCAAAATTATTTATTTTAATAATTTTCACTTTCCTTTCAAAAAAAATAATTTTCACTGTAAATAAGAAACAATCAATAGTCAATCATACTTACGAATGTAACAAAAAAACAAATTCATAATATTGGAAAAACATTCAAAGGAGATTTGATTTCTATGAAATCAGAAATAAATGTATATATTGAATTACATTAGTAATTAGTAACTAGTGTCGTAAAATAGGTGGGGTTTGGATTTGCTCCCTTGAAAGAACTTGAAAGAAATTTCATAACTTTTAATCCCCTATGTTAATGAAGTATAACAAAACGAAAGTAAAGAATGTTAGTCCATATGATGCATTTTGTGGCAATTTAAACCGCTACCAACACATTTTACTGCTGGCTCACTAATGCACAAAAACATCATAAAATAAATTGTTGAAAAAACTTCACATATCTCAATAACGTCAGAGACTTAAAAGCTATGAATTTTTTGGGAAACCTATGCAATCACACCTGTTTTACAATGACTTAGAACATATTGTCGTAAATGCATTTTTAGTCTCATTACTTTTGCTCCCAAATGGTTTTAGTCCTCTTACTTTCAATTGCTCAATTGTAATCCCCTTACTTTTTAACCTTGGTTGATTTTGACACCTCGCTTTCAATTGCTCAATTTTAATCAATGTACTTTTTCTCCATTAGAATGTCATCAAATTTTAAACTCACTTTGATAATATCATGAAGGCTAATAATGTATGTGGCAGCTCATGTGTTAAATGATTGTTTTCACAATTCAAAACCCATTGTTCATCTCCTATTGAAGTATTTAGAGACCTGGACTACCACTTGGGTCTAAGAGGGGCAGATCATGTGTTAATGATAATTCAAAATCCAAGGAATTATCAGAGCTAAGAATAATGAATGACGAATCAAGGTAGTTAAAAGTACAAAAATTCAAGACATGTAAGCCAAGAGACTCTAATGTGTGATGAAATAGGGGAAAAAATCTAAATATAATCATACAGCAAATAATAGTTGCAGAGTGAGTGCAATACTGATGCTATATTTGCAGAATCCTTACAAAACCATTGTGTTTTTCTGCTAGAAAATTGCAAGATGTAAACTAAGAAAATGTCTCTTTTGTCGAATCATCTTATAACATAGTTTTTTATGGTTTTCATGTTCTACACTGACATGTTTTCGTTCCAAGGAGAAATAATCCAAAGCCTGTGACTCTGAACTCTTAAGCCTGCCTAAACGAGTGGATGTGGAACAAATAACAATAATGGACTGGTTGGTCACCATTATCAATATCTGATTATATGTGCACATGAAGTTAAGAACAAAAAAGTAATAGTAACATTCAGTGTAGGAGTCACGACTCACGAGCATCCTTATTGTTGCTTAACTTGAGATCAAGATTTCTACTGCCGATAAAATAACTAATCATATCAGCAGATTAAAATGTGCTTAATTAATCTCATAAACAAGAATCCTTTACAATTAAAAGAGGAGATGAGATATCACCCTATGTCTCATGGTAGAATATGAGAGGAAAGATAAATTACAACCCTAAAAAATTGATCCCTCCCCTCATCCCAACCTATATGTCTCCAACTCAGGTAGGTTATGAGCTTGATTTTACAAGAAACTAAATATGCAAGTGAATAAATATAAAAAAAATATTTTATTATAATGATACCTATAAATTTTAATAGTCAACTATGCCATATACTCGCATCTAAAATGATGCCTATAAATTTATATCCAATAACCATGTTGAGAGCACACCCTAACACCCTGCTCTATTCTTGCCAATCATTGAATTGCCAGCTCCTTCAATAGGAGAAAAGTTGAAGCAGTCTAATTGTTTATAGTCTTCTTATTCTTGATATTGATAGAGTAGTTTTGCAGCCGACTTTCTCTAAGTGATATTTAGAATCAGTGTTTTTTTTCAAAAAAACAAGATCATAATAAAGTCAATTTTATGTGGAGCTATGTATACTGAAGTCTGCTCTGTTTTCAAATAAAGTCAGCAGGCCGAGGAATTTGGAATGAGACCCCTATTCTAAAGAGTGAATTTGACCTTAGAACATAAACATTTATACAGGTATTTGAAAAAGCTTATATAAATAACAATGACTTACTAACTATTTTTAGCTCAAAATTATCTGATGCTAAATGCTTCTATAATAAGCATTACCTGTATTAAAATTTACCCAAAGCAATGAAAGTTACGAAATAAACTAAAGCTTAAACAAATTATAAGGACAGTAAATAGATTTTTCTCTGAAAATGACTTGTTTATGATAGTAAGCCAGAACAAAAAGAACCTACGATCGAATAGATAAAACCATGAAACCTAAACCAAAAAGGATTTTTGCAAAGACAATTTCGCATTGGCAATTATAATTGCTTCCATTCCCAAAAAAATTCAGACACTTCAAATCTGCATAAAGTATCCAAAAGCAAAAAGAGAGGAAGCGGCTTTGACAATCATGAATAAGCCAGCCAATATCAGAAAGACCTCAAAATTTTGGCAATATTCTTAACAAGATAAATAAAAAAAGCTAAAAAAGTTCTGAAATTAAATGGTTCATACATCAACATAGTTTAATCGACTTCTTCGATCTTAGGGCCAGCACCACCGGCTGCAGATGGTGGCACATCTTCTTCCATTCCACCAGCCATGTCAGGAACACCTCCATCCTGGTACATCTTGGCAATGATTGGGTTGCAAAGGCCCTCAAGCTCCTTCATCTTGTCTTCAAACTCGTCAGCCTCAGCCAGCTGATTGCTCTCCAACCATTGGATTGCTTGGTCAATTGCATCTTCAATCTTCTTCTTATCATCAGAAGAAAGCTTAGACCCAATCTTTTCATCCTTGATAGTGTTCCTCATGTTGTAGGCATAGTTTTCCAAGGCGTTCTTAGCATCAACCTTCTTCTTATGTTCCTCATCCTCAGCCTTGTACTTCTCTGCCTCCTGCACCATCTTTTCGATCTCCTCCTTTGAAAGCCTGCCCTTGTCGTTGGTGATAGTGATCTTGTTCTTCTGCCCTGTAGTCTTGTCCTCAGCAGAGACATTCAAGATACCGTTCGCATCAATGTCAAAGCAAACAGTGATCTGAGGAACTCCCCTTGGAGCTGGAGGAATACCGGAAAGCTCAAATTTACCCAACAAGTTGTTATCTCTGGTTCTGGCTCTTTCACCCTCGTACACCTGGATCAAGACACCAGGTTGGTTGTCCGAGTAAGTTGAGAAAACTTGCTCCTTCTTGGTTGGGATTGTTGTGTTCCTTGGAATGAGAACAGTCATGACACCACCGGCAGTTTCCAAACCCAGGGAAAGGGGAGTAACATCCAACAACAGAAGATCCTGAACCTTCTCATTACCCTCACCACTCAAGATAGCAGCCTGAACAGCAGCTCCATAAGCAACAGCCTCATCAGGGTTGATGCTCTTGCAAAGCTCCTTCCCGTTGAAGAAATCCTGCAATAGAGACTGCACCTTGGGGATCCTAGTAGACCCACCAACAAGAACAACATCATGGACACTGTTCTTGTCCATCTTTGCATCCCTCAAACACTTCTCAACTGGCTCCATACACTTCCTGAAGAGGTCCATGTTGAGCTCCTCAAATCTAGCACGGGTGATTGTGGTGTAAAAATCAACACCTTCATACAAGGAGTCAATTTCAATTGTGGTCTGTGCAGTGGATGAGAGAGTCCTCTTAGCCCTTTCACATGCGGTTCTCAACCTTCTCAAAGCCCTGGGGTTCCCACTAATGTCCTTCTTGTTCTTCCTCTTGAACTCCTGAACAAAATGGTTCACCATCCTATTATCAAAATCTTCACCTCCAAGATGGGTGTCTCCAGCAGTGGCCTTAACCTCAAAAATACCCTCTTCAATAGTAAGAAGAGAGACATCAAAAGTACCACCACCAAGGTCAAAAATCAAAACATTCTTCTCACCAACACTGGTTGCCTTCTTGTCAAGACCATAAGCAATTGCAGCAGCAGTGGGTTCATTGATGATACGCATGACATTGAGTCCAGCAATGACACCAGCATCCTTAGTAGCCTGGCGCTGGGAGTCATTGAAGTAAGCTGGCACAGTAACAACAGCATTCTTCACGGTGGAACCGAGATAAGCCTCGGCAATCTCACGCATCTTAATGAGGACCATGGAGGAGATCTCCTCAGCAGAAAACTGCTTCTCCTCACCCTTGTAGGTGACACCAATCATGGGCTTGTCAGCAGGTCCAGCAGTAACCTTGAATGGCCATAGCTTCATGTCACTCTGAACAGAAGCGTCAGAGAATCTCTTTCCAATCAACCTCTTGGCATCTACAATCAAACATCCAATTCACCAATCAGCAATCTCACCTCAAACAATCAATAACCACAACAACAAAGCAAGTTCCAATCTAGCATATCATGTAGTACTAGTAAAAGCAGCAACTAACAGAAACCCTAACCCTAACCCCAAATTATGAATAGTTGAAATAACAAGCTAGAAACCTATGCACAATTGACACAGGGATGAGGAAGTTACCGGAGACGGTGTTGACAGGGTTCATGGCGACTTGATTCTTAGCAGCATCACCGATCAAACGCTCGGAATCAGTGAAACCGACGTAAGAGGGGGTGGTACGGTTACCCTGGTCGTTGGCGATGATTTCGACACGGTCGTGCTGCCATACTCCGACGCAGGAGTAGGTGGTGCCGAGGTCGATTCCGATAGCGGGACCATCTCCTTTCGCGGCCATCGTGATCTGAGAACGTTGCTAGGGTTGTTGCGTTGCGGCGAAGAAGAGAGAACAGAGAAGAGTGAAAGAATGGTTAGGTTAAGAATGAGAGAGCAAAGGGGGTTTGTGTGGGTTTATATAGGTGGTGATTTTTTGATTCTAGAAGGTTCTGTTCCCGCGCTTCCGTGGAATTTTTGTGATTTGGTTCAGATTTTGGGGCTTCTGGTTTCTTCTGAATCAAAATCAAATATATATAGATAAAGCTATAATCAATCTCATTCCAAAGCATTACTTTTAAATATGAATCACTATTCAACTAATGGATACTAAATCTCAATTATCTTCAACGTGAAAAAGATATTCTAACTATGTAACCAAAAAATTACTCCATTGCTTATAAAAAAATACTAAATCTAAATCAAATTTTAGTTTTATTTTTTTAAATCAAATTTTATTTGATTTTGCCAAGTAATAATTTAACAACTTTAGATTTCATGCTATTTTATCTTGAGTCAAATTTAATACAAATTTCATTTCAAAAAAAATTTTTTAATACATATTTGTATGATTATGTTATTATCTTTAAGTTTAAATAAAATATTTTTAATTTTATAAATTAGTGAGACTTCAGATTTTGATATTGTTTTATTTTAAATTATTTTTTCATTTCAAAAAAAATTATTTTTTCAAATTAAAGGTTAAATTCAAATTATTATCTTTGTGATATTATAGGTTTCCCTAATAGACACAACCACATTTAGAGGGGTGCAATTTTACACCACTTGTTTTGACCAGTCATAGCAGGTTAGAACATTATTTTAAAAAAAATATGATATAAGATTAATAATATTTTTTTTAAATGTATTGACCTGCTATAACCGATCAAAACAGCAAGTGGTGTAAAATTGCATAATTTTAAAAGTGGTGCATATTAGGAATCAATATCAATATCAATATATTAGAAAAGAAGAACTTCCATAGTGACGTGTCAGCACCAGATTAATTCTTAGTGACGTGTCAGCACCAGATTAATTCTCATAAAAATTATTCCACGTGTCAATTTGTTAGAGGATATAATTTTCAGTTGATATATGTTTTAATTTTATATATTCTAACCTAATTAATTGATATTATTTTAGAAGATATAATTTTCAATTGATATATGTTTTAATTTTATATATTCTAAAATAATTGATTGATATTATTTTAAAAGATAAGATTTGGTCTTTTAATTTATTTTAAATTTATTTTTAGAATATATTGATTAATTTTTATTGAATTTTCAAATTTTTTATTAATTCGGGATTTTATGAGTTTTTATTGTGATTTGCTAGATTTTGTTAGTTTTTATGTATCTTTATTTAATACCTTTTTTAATATTAGATTTGATTGGGATTTAGATTGTTTATTTCTTAATTTTATTTTAATTTATCTTATTATTTATTTTATTTTAATTTATCTTATTATTTATTTTATTTTAAATCCAGGAAATACTTTATTTTATTTTAGATTTACTTTTAGGTGTCATTCTCACGTTAATTCTCATAATAAAAATTCCACGTGTCATTCTCAGGTTAATTCTCATAAAAAAATACATTTTTAAATTTAGATTTGACTAGGATTTAGGTTATTTATTTCTTGATTTTATATTAATTTATTTTTGATTTATTTTTAGCGTATGAATTAATTTTTATGGTATTTTTATTGAATTTTCGGATTTTTAATTAATTCAGGGTTTTATGAGTTTTTATTGTGATTTGCTAGATTTTGATATTTTTATCTATATTTATTTAGTACCTTTTTAAATTTTAGATTTGATTTGGATTTAGGTTGTTTATTTCATTATTTTTTCTTAATTTATCTTATTATTTATTTTGAGAGTATTAATTAATTTTTATGGTATTTTTATTGAATTTTCGGATTTTTAATTAATTCAGGATTTTATGAGTTTTTATTGTGATTTGCTAGATTTTTGTAGTTTTTATCTATCTTTATTTATTACCTTTTTAAATTTTAGATTTGATTAAGATTTAGTTTGTTTATTTCTTGATTTTATCTTATTATTTCTTTAATGTTAATTTCAGGAAATATTTTATTTATTTTAGAGTTATTTTTAGACTATATAATCCATTAAAATTTAAAAGATTTTTCCTAATAATCTATGATACTGCATCGGTCATCTCCTCCTCTATATGTTAATATATATATTAGAAAAGAATTAGATAATTTATCTTTTGTTGACACGTGTTTCCTAATTCCAAAACAGATCTTGAAACAGAATTTTAAAAGATTTGCCCTAATTATCTAAGATTTAAACAAACACGATTAATCACATTCATGATTAATTGATATATCAAATACAATAGACATATTAAAGAAGAACTTTCATGAGGCCAATTTGATGAGGTGTCACTCTCAGATTAATTCCCAGACCAATTTGATGAGGTTTCACTCCCAAATTAATTCTCATTTGAGCTTCTCTTTTGTTGACACGTGTCACACCTTAATTACTTAATAAAATCTTAACATATTTTGTTTCAAAATCAAATCAATCTTGACCTATTTTATCTAAGATTTACCTAGATTAAATAAAAAATAATAAAAATACCATAAAAATTAATTAATAAAAACTATCAAAATCTACCAAATCACAATAAAAACTCAAAAAATCTGAATTAAATAAAAATCTGAAAATTTAATAAAAATACCATAAAATTTAATTAATACTCTAAAAATAAACTTTTTCTTCACCTAAAATTTATTTTCATAACAAATCTTGAAACCGGTTTTTTAATGACAATTTTTAATCTGATAAACTTTTTCATAAAATTTTAAAATTTTAAAAGATTTGCCATAATTATCTTATATTTACCTAGATTAAATAAAAAACTAAAATTTCCATAAAAATACCATAAAATTAATTAATAAAAACTACCAAATCACAATAAAAACTCATAAAATCCTTAATTAAATAAAAATCCAAAAATTCAATAAAAATAACATAAAATTTAATTAATACTCTAAAAATAAAATTTTTCTTCACCTAAAATTTATTTCCATAACAAATCTTGAAACTGATTTTTTAAAGGTAATTTTAAATCTGAGAAACGTTTTTATAAAATATTAAAATTTTAAAAGATTTGCTTTAATTATCTAAGATTTACCTAGATTACTCATTGTTAATATTGCATCAACCATCTCCTCCCCTATATGCCTTTACTGTGAACCGGTTGGCATGGAGGAAAAATGAGGAAGATCACTCGAGTATGCAACTTGCTTCAAGTGATGCTGATAATTGTGTAAGTTGAAGGTGTGAAAAACGACTAGAAGGGGGGGTTGAATAGCGTTTTCAATATAAAAACTTTCCCCTTAAGATTTAAAGTAAATCTTTTCGGTTTCTCTAAGATAGATGGTGCAGCGGATAAAGATAGAGAGAAGAGAGAAGCACACAAGTATTTTATCCTGGTTCACTTGATAAATCCCTCAAGCTAATCCAGTCCACCCGTTAAGGTGATTTCTTCCTTCTTAGAATGAAGGCAATCCACTAATCAGATAATTGTTACAACTGCACTTGAAACCTACAAGTGACTAACAATACACTGACTTAGCTATCACTAAGATTCACTCTCTTAGTCTTCTCTAGGATCCGATCAACCTTGATCTCCTAAAGGAATCACCACTAAGATTCACTCTCTTAGTCTTCTTAAGGATACTGACCTACCCGGTCCCTTAAGGAAAATCAAACAACTGTTTGAGGTTGGTGTTTACAAAGGTTTGCTTCTAAATAAGCTGAGTGTAAACCAAATAAGAACAGATGAAGAAAGTAGAGGCTTGAATCTTTTCTTGTATTGAAGCTCTTGGTTTCTCTCTCTTTTTGCTTTCTTCTTTTCTTCAGCCTTTTATAGTCCAAGGTGCAAAGGATATTTCTGTTGAGAGAATATGACCGTTGGAGGGCATTTCTGGAACTTCCAGAACCTGCTGTGGCTGAACCTTGGTAGGTAGGCTTGTCAGAATAGTACACTGCTCTTGTACTTCTTGATAGAGACATTTGCCTTTAACCAATGACTTCTGATCAGAGTTATGCTTCGTGTTGGAACTTGTGAAGCTTGGTGATCAGAGTTAGAGGGATGCTTGGATCCTCTAACCTTCGTAACTTCTGCTTCTGGACCTTCAGAGCTTCTGGACCTTCAGAGCCTCTGGTCCCTCAGAGCTTCTGGTCTTCAGATCTTCTGATCCTCAGATCTTCTGATCCTCAGATCCTCTGATCTTCAGATCCTCTGATCCTCAGATCCTCTGATCCTCAGATCCTCAGATCCTCAGATCCTCTGATCTTCAGATCTTCTGATCTTCAGATCCTCTGATCCTCAGATCCTCTGATCTTCAAATCTTCTGATCTTCAGAACTTCTGACGAATATATCTTCTGGTGTCAGAATCAGAACCTGTTTGTCAAAACACTCAAGACAAACATTAGAGTATCATAGTTGTTCATCCACAAATAAATACTTGTTATCATCAAAACATAGAGTTGTACCACATGACCAAATCTTGATCTTACATAAGTTGATAATTATGTAAGTGTTTGCCACAATTGTTGTTGAGTAATTAGATTATTTTCCTTATCCTCTTTTGATATATTTGTTCGAATATTCTCAGGTACGTCAAAATTGTGGCTCATCCGAGAATATTTCTTCATCATCCCTACTGTTCTTCGTTCTGTTTAATTTTTTTTGAGTTTTAACCTCTTTCTCTGTCTTTTTAATAATGGTCCATGTGTGTCTTTTGATTGCCATTTCTGTTGAGTTTATTTGGTGAGTTGAGAATTTTTAATTCTTTTTTTTGTCAAGAACTGATATGATAACATAATTATATACTTTTAAATGTCAAATGGACCGATTACTAATTTTTGAGCTTGATCAATTTACAGGAGTTGCTTACTTTAGGTATATTGTTCAGATGTACTCTTACCATGGTGGGACGAAATATAACAGCACCTGGAGGTACACCCAACGAACACATATAGATGCATCTTTGTCATTGTTTACCTATGAATTTGTTTTCTAAATTGATGCTCATGTTGGTGTAGTAAATAATCTTGCATTTTCCTATCCAAGTTCTATTTCTTTGTGTATGTACCGTGTCTGGATTTTTTAACTTAATTTTTAAACTAATACAGATGAAATCATCTCACATTTTGCCAGTAAAGCGATGGTATTTATCTTCTATAGTCTAGAGAGTTGTGTGTTTGCCATATCTCAACGTTCAACTTATAACAAGGAGGATTAGCTAGCTTTTTTCCTATGAAACTACTAATTGATCTCTATTTTTATTTTCACTTTTCATAAGTTTATTTGGTTTCTTGAACATTGATTTACTGTTTTATTCCGTGGTATAGATGAATTTGTTGTCAATGTTAGTTTGATTGTCTAATATTGCACTTTTGTGTGCCAAAGTTGGGGTGGGTTCTTTCTCTTCATATTGATGTCAATCTGATGTTATTTGTGTGGTTTGCCATTAACAACCTAATTCTTATATAAGTTTTCTGGAAAAAAAAATTCCATACGAGATGCTTAAAGGTCTTCATTATCTTTAGTAGTTATAACATGATGCTCATCTGTCTTGATGATGAGTGTTAAAAATGATACTCAGGTATGTTTTTATAACATTAGATAGTAGCATGGATCCCAAGGCAGCCCCTAAAAGGCATTTTATGTGTGGGGTTTTAACCAAACACTTTATATTCACAGTAACATGAATTCCAACTGCAACATGGTTCAAGATCAAATTTTATCAAATAAAGAACCTCTTCTGATCATTGATCTGACTATTGTGTATCTGCCAATGTTTTTCTTTTTGTCCATGTCTGCCCGTTGTAACAGTTGCTTTACTACCAAGTATATGTTTAGAAATTAGATTTGATAGACTTTGGTGGGGGGAAGTGATAATTGAAGGTTTAATCATTGATGCTCTGTTTGGTTTGAGCTGGCAGTTGCAGGGCTTGAGAGTGGATGGTGTCACCGTGAACTGCTGAAGCAGTTGAAACAACTTCCATTTTCAGGTACTACTTTCATTCCCTCATTTTCTTAATCCTATTGTGCCCCCACCATGGTAATCAAGTTTGTTTCCTTTGTGGGCAAATTGAAATTTGAAATGATGATTAAAGAAACTTAATTATCAGTATCAATTAGTAATAACTAAACAACTTCGGTTGTGTGTGAAATCCTCCCTACTATTGCTTATTGCAAGACCTTGCCTAAAGTTCATTTGCATTGAACTATGTCAAGAACTAAATTATATTATGTTCTTATGCCTATTTTTAAGTCAACTTTTGACCTATGATGTTTTATTCTCTTTTTTTTCTCTATTTCATTAGTTGAAATTTCAGAAACAATTAGAGCTAACTGAACCATGTTACTGATGCAGCTATGCTTTCATTCCTAATATTGCAAATGAGTTTTGCTTCAATTGCATTTTGCGTTGGTCCAAGGTGGCTGCTGGGAAGCAACGTTCTCCACCTTCTTCTGTAAAATTAGCTATTGATTATATCTATTATGCGGACAGAATTTTTTTTTATCATATATGGAGTTGATGGTAGTTGCTTCCAGCGTCAATATGTAAATACATATGTTAAGGATAGGTTTGGCAAAACTTTTCTATCAATAGTGTTGTCAATTCAGAATTAGTATAAGCAAGATCAAGAAGCAATTTAAAATCACCCATGTTTTGGAACTGGTTAAACTTGGTCAAGTTAGTCAAGCATTTACTAATTCATGAGAATGACCACCTCAATCTCTAATCTTTGATTCTTCAATTACTTTTAAGTTTTAAGAGTTGCAAATAAATAGAATAAAAAAATCTGCAAAAAGTACTCTAACTTCTTTTTTTATATCTATGGAACTTACCTTTAGAACTTCAGTAGGTGTTCTATGTTTTTCCTCATACACCAATTCTGTAAAAACGACTTTGGGTTTTTTGTTGATTAATCTCCATTTATGTACTCAATGGTAAATTCTTTTACTTACATCAACCATGTAACTATAGGATGGTCCAGCAGTTGCACACTCCTTTACCAAAATGTCCAATCTTTAAGTGAAACACATAAATTTAAGCCCAACTTCATTTTCCCTTTATCTATTATTGTCAGATAAGAGTAAACATCAAATGTCTCATATCACTTTCCCAATATAGATGTATCAAGCAAAGTAGTCCAAGTATAAAATATATACAATGGACATGATCAATTGATCACAGTAGTTCAGACTACTCTTCGATTCCTTCACAATCCTTTATGATTTACCTTTCACAATCCTGATTTGTGCTACTATCACACCTTTGTTTTTAAGATTAATACGTGTTCTGAATTCTTTATTCGTGATTTCTTATATTTATGTTTTGTGTTATTGTCTTCATGTTCATGAAGAATGTGAAACTATTTTCTGTTGATTTGGATTAAGCTTAGTTTGATGTATCAAATACAATAGACCTATTTCCCGTGCAACGCGCGGGTAAAAAAACACTAGTAGTGTTTTATTTTATGTTTTTGGAGGGGAGAACATATATTATTATTGTCTCTATTTTCTAAGTGTAAAAGAAAAATATTATTGTCTCCAAACTAATATTTTTTAAATTGTCTTCGTAGGATAGCTCAAGTGGTAGGAGCTGGAGGACATATGAGTTGGGTAGGGGAGGTCCAGTGATCAAATTCTAGCGGACACAATTTATCTTTCCGATGTAAAAAAAAAATATTTTTGAAATTGTCTCCAAACTAATTAAGCCCAATATAATGTTGATTATTGGGCAGTCACGATGGTTTGCGACTTTTCTTAAGTTATTCTGTAGGCCTTTTTTCCAAGGGGTTGTCTAAATGACCCATGATAAAGTTTGGGTTAAATAACCCATCATCCAATCACATTAGAGATAAATGAGTTGGAAATAAATTAATAAATAAAATATAGAAATTCCACCTCACTTATCTCCAATGTGATTGGATGATGGGTTATTTAACCCAAACTTTATCATGGGTCATTTAGACATCCCTTTTTCCAAAGCAACTCCAAAGCAACTGCATACCAAAAAATATGAAATCGTGACCAAAGAGATTTTCCACTTTATGATTGAGTTCCGAAAAGATGTGTCTTTGTGCTCTGTTTGATGACCAAGATAGAGACTATATGATACGATAAGGCTTCACCTTTCACCGTTAGCTAAGGTTAGGAAACAGAGTGGTCTGGTTCGTGATTTTTAGGGCCCGTTTGGTGCGACGTATAATATAAGGTCTGATAGTATAAGCCCTGATAACTTTCTTATACTATCAAGCGTTTGACCATACTCTGTATAATTTACCATATCGTTTAAATTAATGCAATTTTATGTTTAATGAAGTATTGAAAAATGATATATAATAAAAATCAAATATGGAGGTGATTATAACGGTGGTGGCGGTGATGATGTAAGTGGTGGTAGGTTGGTGGTGGTGGTGGAAATGGTGGTAGGTTGGTGTTGGTGGCGGTGGTGGTGACAGTGGAGATAGGTTGGTGGTGGTGGTGGTAATAGAGTGTTGGCGATAGGGTGGCGGTTGTGTTGTCGGTGATGGTGTCGGTGGTGGTGGTGGCGGCAACACCGGTGGTGGTGGTGGCAGCGATGGTGGTTGTGGTGTTGGCGACGATAGGGTGGTGGTAAGGCGGTAGCGGCTTAGTAGGGTTGCGACGATGGTGGAGGGTGGAGGCAATGGTGGTGGTGGCGGCGATAGGGTGGTGGTTGTGGTGTCGGTGGTGGCAATAGAGTGGTGGCAGCAATTATGGTGGTGGTGGCGATAGGGTTGTGGTGGCGGCGATTATGGTGGTGGTGGCGGTAGGGCGGCGGCGGTGGGGGTGGCGGCAACACCAGTGGTGACGATAAGGCGGTGATCGGGTGGTGGCGGCAACACCGGTGGCGGTGGTGGTGCCAATAGTGGTGTAAGTTGGCAGCAATGGAGGGTGGTGGTGATGGTGACTTATACGTCACAATCTTATCATGCCTTATCCATCACTCACATGATGGATTAAATAATACGTCATTTTAACGTATAAGGGGACTTTGATGGATAAGCTTATACAATACAATGTAATCACCAAACAATGGATAAACTCATAATGTAATTGTATAAGCTTATACTATCATGCCTAATACGGCGTGCCAAACGAGCCCTTAGACTTATGTTAAGTGTTATTTGTGCCTCTTACTGTTGTTTCCCAGCTGGAGAGCCTAATGGCTATTCTAAATTGGGCTATGCTTTCTCCTTGACCATCCTTATCCTTTGCACTATTGCAGCAATGTAATCTCTCTTTCTTATAATCTCTAATGTTGTTTATTTCATGAAGCATGTGGTATACTCTCTAAGCATATATGGTGTTTGGTTATTTACTTATTTTCAGAGCTGGATGCATTGTCCTGTACATTAGCCAAGGGGGAGTTTGATGGAATGATGGAAGCACCTCAAGCACACTGGATAGTTAGGCGGAATTTACTGCTGAAAATCTCAGGAATGTGTCAAGTTATTTTGATTCAGCTAAGCGGATTGTGATTGGAGTTGGTTTGTCACCAGATGTTGAAAATGACATTGATAATATTAAAAAGAAAATCAGCACTGCTATTGATTATCTTTCCTAGAAGACTCAAGATAATTCAAAGATGTTAGACCAAGCCATAGATGCAAGGTAAGTTAGTGCGTATGAAATTTTGATTTGGTTGTTAATGTGGTTTGCTAACAAAGCATCACACACTCCCTTAATTAATGTTTTGCAGGAGGATTTTGATCAATATGCTGAGAAAGCCAAGACTTCCCGAGAGTACAACAAATGAAAGCAAACTTATTTTTTATGGTAGTTGGGGCTATAGCTGCAATTATACGAAGTATGTTAGAGGAGGCTCATCCATCATGGAAGCAGCTTTCTATAGGCCAGCGAGATTAGTTTTGTAATCACACTTCTTTCTTCTTTTCAATGTTCTAGCTGTAATTAGTTTGATGCTAAGATATTCTTAAATCTTCTCTAGCAACTCATTGTAGGCTTACATTATTTGTTACATGAGCCAAATCTGTAATTCCTAAATAGTGTTGTAATCTTCTGATCTCTAATATTAATTCCTATTTCCTCATGTGTTAGGCTTACATTACCACTTAAGTAGAAATTGGAATTTACATAGCATACCTTAGTTGCAGATGATGATTGAATAACTGCAATTTACTGATTGCTTTATCCATGAGAAATTGGTTGCAGATTTTGAACCAAACCGCAAGTTGACTCCAAATAAACCTCTTTAATTTATTTATGTAAGAACTTTTCCCACAGATGTAGGGACAGATATTTCCTACAGATTTTGCTATAAACGTTTCCTACAGATTTTGCTATTAACCTTTCCTACAGATTTTGCCACAAATATTTCCTATTGCTTTACCTATAAATTTTTTCTACAAATTTTGCTACGAACATTTCCTATGGAATTAGACAGAATAAATTACCTACGGAGATATTACCAATGGACAAAAATCTGTAGGAAAATCTGAAGAAAATGACTTTCCTGCAGATTTTTAGTAAAATTCTGTAGCAAAATCTTAAGGAAATAGCCAAAATTTTAGTAGTGCATCTTCCTTCAAGGTCCATATTTTTTTTTATAAGCAAATGTTAGTAAATCAATCCATCATCCGGGTTCGAACCCGAGACCCTTCACCCTTCAAGGTCCATGATGACTTTAAACTCCATGCCATCAAAATTAAATAAAAATTCAGGAAATATTATTGAATGATTGAATCCATTATTCAACTATATATACCAGCCAGCTAAGTTGATAACATGATTTGCATTTGTATATAATAAATTGAGTAAATTACACTCCACTACCTTGAGGTTTCCCTATATGACACTAAACTCCAAACTTACGCAAATATTACATTCCACCTCATCCACTATTTATTACATGCGAATTTTGTTACCATTTTATTTCACCAATATTTTCCATCGAATTTCTCTTCAAAATTGAGTAAAATTATTACAAAATAATATTTTTAATTAAATTCCAAATAAAATAGGGCAATTTTCTCCAATTTTTCTTGTTATTTATTTTTTGTAATCTTTCCTTTTTCTTTCTTTTAACATGGTCCTTTTAAATTTTTTATGCAAGTGTTTTAAGAATTAAAGTTTAGTTTGTTTTAGATTAGTTTTGTGAAGATTAAAAATTTTAAATTGCTATATGATTCTAGATCGATTTTATTGTGTTATTCTCCAAACATTTTGGTTGTGTTTCAATGAATTGAAATGACTAATTTTAATTTAAAGGTAGGATTCGTTCGAGTTGCCATCTCGATCAAATAAACTTCCGCAGATTTCACTCAAAGGCATCAACCATCTGAAGCGATTTCAAAATCTAAGCAATCAACCATGAGAATAGTATAGTGCAACGATTCATATTCTTTTTTTTTTTGGTACATGGGAAAAGGCACAACGATTCATATTAATCATTCAAACAAACACAATTGGAGAGTAACACAATAAAATTAATTTGAAATTTGGAATTATAGCAGTTCAGAATTTTGAGTCTTTACATTAGTAATCTAAAATAAACTAAACTTTAACTCTTAAAACACTTGCATAAAAAATTTATAAGAATCATATTAAAAGAATATAAGAAGAAGGTAAGACTTAAAAAAAGGAAAAATTGGCGGAATTGCACTAATCATCTGTGGGATTACTTGTAGATATAGTTTTGCAAAAAAATTACTTAAATTTGAAGAAACATTCGTAGGAAAATATTAGTGAAATAAATTGCTAACAAAATTTGCAGGTAATAAATAGTAGGTGGGGTGGAGTGTAATATTTGAGTAAATTTGGAGTTTAGTGTCATATAAGGAAACCTCAAGGTAGTGGAGTGTAATTTACTCTAATAAATTTCAAAGACTTCAGAAACCTAACTGCATTTCTTAAATGCAAAGTACATATAATAACTAAAACAAATCTTGAAGATCGAGGCCAAGTTGATTAAAAGATTGACTTTGTCCCTCTGCAGCTTGGTGCTTGCTTCCAATATATGTAACAATATTCTTATTCAACTTGACAGAAGATAAGTAGCAGATTTAGATGTGAACTAGAAAGCCATTCCTTTGATCTTCTTTTCTTCGTTCTCCCTGTGCTGCTGCATTCTCAGATATAATGGTCCCAAAAGAAGAGGCTCCCGCTCCCGCTATCGGAGTCGACCTCAGTACCACCTACTCATGTGTCGCTTTCACCGATTCCAAGCGCTTAATCGGAGATGCCGCCAAGAACCAGGTCACCAGGAACCCCACCAACACCGTCTTTGGTAGCTTATATGTTACCAGGAACCTTATTTAATGTTTATGTTTAAATGTCAACTTTTTCATAGATTTGTAGCTTTGTTTATGTTACTTCTTTAGATTATGATACTATCAAGTATCTCATAATCTGTTTGCAGTTTTTACTCGTGCACAAGTTGTTATTAAATGTTAGAAAATAATATAAAATCATTCATATAGTTTTTACTAAACAACTTAAGCTTTTGAGATAATTGGTTAATTATTTGACATGGTCAATAAGTCGAGATTATGCATTATCCACGCTTCAAGCCCAAAGAACTCTTACATGAAGGGCGTGTTAGAATATAATATAAAATCATTCATATGACCATTAACCAACCTTAAATATATGATTCTATTCAACTTCTGTTTAGCTTCACGATTTTGGTTGTTTTGTTCTCCTAAATCGCAGTGCCTAATAATACGTTGTTCGTCTGAATCTTTCTGTCTTTGATCTATGAATCTATTAATATTATGTAGTAGATGTGTACGTGTACGTGTTGGAGTAATCTGTTCACTTGATTTGGATGGAACATGATATGCTTATTGAGGTAGTTTGCTTATTGATTAATTGGATTGATTTGTGGTGGTAGATGTGAAGCGTTTGATTGGAAGGAGATTCTCGGATGCTTCCATCCAGAGTGATATCAAGCTATAGCCATTCAAGGTCATCCCTAGTGTCGGGGACAAGCCCATGATTGCTGTTAACTACAAAAATGAGGAGAAGCAGTTCTGGCCGGAGGAGATTTAATTTCCTCCATGGTCCTGTGGAAGATGTGTGGGATAGTTGAGACTTATCTTGGTTCCATCGTGAAGAATGTTGTTGTCACCGTCCCTGCATACTTCAATGACTCTCAGTGTCAGGCCACAAAGGACGCTGGCGCCATCGCGGGCCTTAATGTCATACGTATCATCAATGAACCAACCGCTGTTGCCATTGCCTATGGCCTTGACAAGAAAGCCATTGGTCATAATAAGAATGTGATGATTTTTGACCTTGGTGGTGGTACTTTTGATGCCTCTCTTCTAACCATTGAAGAAGGTTTTTTTCATGTTCAAGCCACTGCCGGAGACACCCATCTTGGAGGTGAAGACTTTGATAACAGGGTGGTTAACCATTTTATTGAGGAGTTCAAGAGGAAGTATAAGAACGACATTAGTGGAAACCCAAGGGCTTAGCTTTAAGAAGGTTGAGGAGCGAATGTGAGAAGGCAAAGAGGGCACTCTCATCCACTGCAAAGACCACCATTGAGATTGACTCATTGTATGAAGGTGTTGACTTCTACGTTGCAATCACTCGTGAGAAGTTTGAAGAGCTCAACATGGACCTCTTCACGAAGTGCATGGAGATTGTTGAGCAATGTTTGAGGGACCTTGAGATGGACAAGAGTCTTTATAAGAGCTGATGCAGACAAGATGAATGTTCATGATGTTGTTCTTGTTGGTGGGTCTACCAGGATCCCCAAAGTGCAGTCATTGTTGCAGGAGTTCTTCAATGGGAAGGAGCTTTGCAAGAACATCAACCCTGACGAGGTTATTGCTTATGGAGTTGCTATCCAGGCTGCTATCGTAAGTCAATGTAAATATGAGAAGCTTCGGGATCTTTTATTGATGGATGTCACTCCTATTTCACTTGGTTTGGAAACATTTGGAGGTGTCATGACTGTACTCCTTCCAAAGAACTCTGAAATTCCAACCAAGAAGGAGGAGGTTTTCTCAACCTCCTCAGAAAACCAGCCTAGTGTGTCGATCCAGGTGTACGAGGGTGAGAAACCCAAGAGCAAGGACAACAACTTGTTGGGTGAATTCCAACTTTTTTGGCATTCCTCTTGCACCAAGGGGTGTTCCTCAGATCACTGTTTCCTTCGACATTGATGCAAATGGTATCTTGGATGTCTCTGCCGAGGACAAGTCTACAGGGAAGAAGAACAAGATCACTATCACCAGTGACAAGGGAAGACTCTCGAAGGAGGAGATTAAGAAGATGGCACAAGAGACAGAGAAGTACAATTCTACAGAAGATATTCCAAATACACACTTGGAGGCACGAGAAGAGCAAGATACTTCCCATACAGTAGAAACCCCAAGTTTACAGTCCTTCCCTTCCAGAATCTCTGGGTATTACTTCAACTCTACAAAAGAGGCTTCAAAGAAACTTATAGACGCACTAAAAGATAATAATCTCTCTGTTATTGGATTGCATGGAAAGAAGGGATCTGGTAAATCAGCATTGCTGAAAGCTGAGATAGATGAGTATGAAAAGATTTTTCATAAAGTTATATTTCTTCCCGTGTCTGAGAATCAAGAAACCAAGAGCATTCAAGAAGAATTTCCTAAGATGTTGAACGTGTTTGAAAAACATGACACCGATGCTGTAAGAATAATGAAAATAATTTTTTCCTTAGAAAGGAAGGACAAATCCACTCTGGTCATCTTGGATAATTTTCCCACAAAGTGTCGACCGCAAGAATTAGGCATTCCTTATAATAGCAAACAGCGCAAGGTTCTTTTAACCACACGTGACGAGGCAGATTGCGTCTTCATGTGATGTGATCATTCAATTTATTTGGATCCCTTATCTAATGATGAAGCTTTGGCCCTGCTACAAAAACTTTCAAGTGTTAACTCTCAATCTGGTCTATTTGAAATGGCACGACAAGTTGCTTCTAAATGCAATGGCTTACCTGGATTGATCGAAAAGGTGGCATCTTCCTTGAAAAATAAGTCCATTGGGAAGTGGCAAGAATCATTAGTTAGCTGAAGCCAGTCAACCGCCCGTTACCAAATTCTTATTAGTTTTAGAGGAAATGATACTCGGGAGATTTTCACAAAACATCTCTATGATGCTTTATGTAAGGAGGGATTCCAGGCCTTCAAAGATGATAAATCATTGGAGGATGGAGCCCCAATTAAGGAACTTCTTGAAGCCATTGAAGAATCAAGGTTTGCAATTGTTGTTTTGTCTGAAAACTTTGCTGACTCTAAATGGTGCGTTAAGGAACTTTTAAGATTCTTGACTGTCGGAAGAGGAAGAAACAATTGGTTTTGCCAATTTTTTATGAAGGGGAACCAACAGACATATGACATCTAAAAGGGAGGTATGGTGAAGCTATGACCCAACATATAAAGGAGTTAGGAAAAGATTCTAAGACGGTACAGGAATGGATAGAGTCATAGAGGCTTTGCGTGAGATTTCCAACTTGAAAGGAGAGCATCTAGAATGGAGCGGAGTTGTGCAAGTTGTGCTTGAGGGAGGTTGAAACAGCTTCTCACCTTTTGCTGTCTTGTCCTAGTTCAATGCGTTTATGGCTGGACTGCTATTGTTGGATAGGTTGCCAAACTGCACTGCCAAGGAATTTGAGAGATCGTTTTTGCAACATCAGCTGGGAATGATTTCAATTTGGTGCGTCACGGTTTGGACTGTTTGGTTGATTAGGAACATGATTGTGTTCAGGAATGAGCAAGTTTGCTGGGAGAAGGCTTTGGAATTGGTAAAGTGGCGTTCATGGCAATGGAACAAGGAAAACATGAAAGGGTTATGTTATTCTCTATTTGAATGACACTCCAATCCTCTTTTGTGTGTTGTTTCTTCTTAGTTGCTGCAATAAAAGTTGGTGCTGTATCTTCTTTTAGTGGGTGCTGCAACTTGTTTATGATGATCTCTCCGTGGGTATTGTTGCTGGGTTGTGCGATGGGCCATGATGCGTGTTTTGTTGGAATTGCAAGGAGGGTGGACTTAAAATTACTGCTACCAATTTCGCAGCACTTGTGCTTTTATGCTATGTATTGATGGAGAGGTGAAAATGAGTGGATGGAATATAAGAGGAAAGAATATAAGAGGAAAGAATATAAGTGGAAAATGAGGTGATTTTTGAGTTGTTTGGATTAGGAGAAAATGAAAGGAAAGATGATGGAAAAGTAATAAAAGAGAAATAAAGGTGATTAAGTATTTACTAGTTCACCCTTACACATTATTTGTTTTTTTTTTATGAATGTTACGTAAATTAAAAAAGCAATCAAATTTTTGTATTATTACATTTTATTTGATGTTATGCTTTACGAAAAGGATGAACCGCAAGTTAAAAAAAGTTATAAAAAGAGAAAGGATATGTGAAGACCGAAGAGAACATGCACACTGGCAGCAAGTTCACTTTTGCAAAATACTTTGACAAAACAAAGGGTACTAATGTCATTATGCTGTTAATTGCTTCTCCCAAGTCATTAGAAATCTGACATGCTACTATTCATCCTCCCTTTTCCTTCCCCCTCTATTTTCATGCCTCTTCCAAACATGTCAAGATTCCATTTTCCATTCATTTTCCTACCCACCAACTTCCTTCCTTGCAAATTACATAGAAACAAATTATTGGGTGTGTTTGATTGTGTTTTCAATTTTTTTGTTTTCAAAACTGTTTTCTAAAATAGTTTCTAAGAACTACTTTTCAAAACAATAAAAGAAAAAAATCTGTTTGGTAATATGATTCTAAAAACAGTTTTAGAAATTAAAAAACAAAAAAAATTGTTTGATAAATTTCTTCCAAAAACATGTTTTAGAAATAAAAGACATAGAAAACTTGTTTGATTGTGTGCTAAATTTCTTCTGCATCTGAAGATCCATGCCCAACCATTAAATGGAATGACAATTTTAGTCCTAACCTTTGAGTACTTGTATGCGAGATCAAAAGCATAGCTACCTACCTTCAAACTTCAACCCATTTAAGCATCAAGAAAAGGCACCCATATCCATGTATTCATAGTCAATTGAGTTCAGATCTACTCTAACTTATGAGTTTGTGGGAGACGTGTGATACCAACATCAAAAGCAGCGGCTCAAATTCCACCACGCTTTTTAGAATTGGAGGGTTCAGGTCCACGAGTTATTTGCTGGATGACTAATCGGAATTAAAAATTGGCACCTTAACCTTTCTCCTTTTCCCTTGTCCAATGGAACTGAACAAATTATAAAAATACTACAAATTAACTTAGATCAAAATTAGCCCATATGACATTGTGAACTGTAACCGGAATGGGATGATGAAATATGCAGGCTTTGTATTTCAGATCTGAAACTTGGAGGGGAAGGGTGTGATGTGTTGAAATCATTGACGGAAATTATGGTGGGTGAAGGGGACTTTTGGTTCGGTGGAGAAGCTTCACGTTCCATAGAAAGAGGGAGAAAAATCAAAGAAGTAAAGCAGAGGAGATGAAAAGAAGGAAGAAGCGTTCATTTGAGACTCTTATATTTCTAATTGCTAATAATTACATTTGTGCCATTAATGAAAGAACACAAAACAAGTTGTTCTCCCTGTTTTCTCCCTTCCAAAACAGAAATTAGAAAATAAAAAAACAAAAACAACGAGCCTGTTTGATTGTGTTTTCAATTTTTTTGTTTTCAAAATAGTTTTTGAAAATAGTTTTTATGAACTACTTTTCAAAACAATAAAATAAAAAAATCTGTTTGGTAATATAATTTTGAAAATAGTTTTAGGAATTAAAAAACAAAAAAACTTGTTTGATAAATTTCTTCCAAAAACATGTTTTAGAAACAAAAAAAATAGAAAACTGTTTGATTGTGTGCTAAATTTCTTCTGGATCTGATCCATGCCCAACCATTAAATGACCTTGCAGTACTTGTATGCGAGATAAGAAGCATAGCTACCTACCTTCAAACTTCAACCCATTTATATGAATTTAAGCATCAAGAAAAGGCACCCATCCATGTGTTCATAGTCAATTGAGTTCAGATCTACTCTAACTTATGAGTTTGTGGGAGACGTGTGATACCAACATCAAAAGCAGTGACTCTAATTTCACCATGCTTTTTAGAATTTGAGGGTTTAGGCCCCTTATCCTTTCTCCTTTTCCCTTGTCCAATGGAACTGAACAAATTAAAAAAAATACTACAAATTAACTTAGATCAAAATTAGGCCAAATGACATTGTGAACTGTAACCGGAATGGGATGATGATATATGCGGGCTTTGTATTTCAGATCTGAAACTTGGAGGGGAAGGGTCTGATGTGTTGAAAGCAAAGACGGAAATTATGGTGGGTGAAGTAGACTTTTGGTTCTGTGGAGAAGCTTCATGTTCCATAGAAACAGGGAGAAAAATCAAAGAAGCAAAGCAGAGGAGATGAGAAGAAGGAAGAAGCGTTGAAACCCTTATTTTTCTAATTGCTAATAATTACATTTGTGCCATTAATGAAAAAACACAAAAGAGGTTGTTCTCCGTGTTTTCTCCCTTCCAAAACAGAAATTAGAAAATAAAAAAACAAAAACAACTTTTTTCTGTTTTGGTTTTTTTGTTTTTAAAACAAAAAAATAGAAAACAGTTTTTAAATTAATTTTCAAAAAACAGTTTTATCAAACAGATTTTTTTGTTTTTTTATTTTATAAAACAGAAAACTTTTTTTAAAAACAGAAATCAAACCGGCCCAACTTTTTTCTGTTTTGGTTTTCTTGTTTTTAAAACAGAAAAATAGAAAACAGTTTTTAAATTAATTTTAGAAAAACAGTTTTATCAAACAGTTTTTTTTGTTTTGTTCTTAGTTTTTTCCCATGTATTGGGTTGAAGTACTCATTGTACTTCTTGATCAATGCAAATTTGGTTTATCTAAAAAAATGAAGGGTATGCACTAAACTTTCATTTTGTTTTAGTTAAATTCCATATTCTAATTTTTTTTATAGTTATCCTTAAATTTAAAAAATTTAAAGTTTGTATGTCTCACTTAGAAAATATGTAATTTGAAAAAAAAAATTGTCCGATGAAATTATCAGAAAGGGGCCAGAATTTGAAATATATTCTTATAGTATTGAAATTTAAAATCTTTTATCTAATGTTGATAAATTATCGAACAAAATAGAAGATATATTTAAAATTCTTTGATTTAATTCCTAAACTGTGTATTTTTATTTTACAGGACCCGATTTACTGGAACAATCATGAGATTTGTCATTCAAGATCAATGTATCAAAAAAAAAAATAATTAAGATTAGCCCATAATAACAGACACCGCTTGCATATACAAACCATGTATATGAACTAGGCGAAAGACCTCTTAATGCATGTGCAGCACAAGACAAGTATTGTTGCAAAGGTCATAAATGGATTTTGGTTGTAATCAACACATTTTTTTAATATTATTTACTCATAAATATTACATTTATTGGAAAAGACTAGTTTTTTAAAGTGAGTTATTTTTTTAGAAAGTTGAAATATATTCAATATAAGATGAGGAAATATGCAGGATACACAACCCTCCTCAAAGGGATCAAAAAACGGTCTAGCCAACGAATAAACAACCTCAATACCTAAAAGAAAGCTACCTAGAGAATCAGCAAAACCCCAACACAAAACCCCTGAGAATAACCAAAAGAGCCCCAGAAAAAATAGCTCAGAACAACCAAAGTAAACTAGATAAGGACCAATAAAAAACCAAAAAGGGCCAACACCTGAAAGCTCCGCTAAGGATCTCCATAGAGTCTTGGATGATTAGCAATGAGATGGTCAGCTAAGTTTTGGATGGCTTCCTCTTCAGACCCAACGGGGACAACTCCTACTTGTTTGGCAATTAAAAAGATCCCCTGAGCTCTCGTCAAAGCACGATCAGACCCGCAGGCTTCAGGAAGAATAAGAGAAGGACCCCTCTCCGGTGAGACCTCAACCCTTGGAATCTCGGCGACCTCTTCAAACAACTCTCCTACCCTCGGAATCTCGGCGACCTCTACAGCCACCACTTACTTACCAGAGGCACCTCCTTTCCTTGGTCGGCCCCTCCTCCGACGCACAGTCAAGGTAACAACTTATTTGTTTCCACATGTAAACAAAAAATAGTTAACAACTTAATTTAGGTCATAGATCAATATAGAATTCCTTGATGCACCATGTGATGCCTGCAATATGTCATTTCTCCATGTTGGATAAAATAAATGTTGAGGCAAGGGAACATATAATTTATCACATAAATTTTAGCTTTGTAATTAATAGCCATGTTACATACTCAGAAGTAACACACTCAATCTTGTTGAAGTTTGTTTAATTTTCTCTCAACTCTCATTCATGGTGTCTTTCATATGATGACACTCTTTCTGGTGCAGTTGTTGCACCTTAGGTGGCCAGGCAATTCCTGACACACCTCTTGCTCCTTATGGAGCTTCTCTTTAGTACCTCCCACTGGCACACCTTCATCTCCTTCTACCCTTCATTACTAAAAAAGTTGTTATTTCCTACAAAAAAGTTCTGGAGACTTTTGCAAAAAAAAAATCCACAGGAAATCATTTTCCTTCGGATTCTTGTCCATTAAAAATACCTTTGGGTAAACTATTTCATAGGCAAATCATTAGGGAAAAAATGATAGGTAAATTCATGGGAAAAATTTATAACAAAATCTGCAGGAAATTTTTAAATGAAAATCAGCTATTGAATTATAAATTATAAATTAAGGTAATTCTGCAATAAATATTTGGATTTACCTAGAGTGCACAACTCTTCTGTTGTGTAAAGTTACACAAGGAGGGTTCTCCGTTTTTTTTTCTTATGAAAAATATAAATTTCAAATAGTATTTTTAAAAAATTAAATTTCAATCTACATTCATCAAGCCTCTTCATCTTCATCTTCTTCTTCAACATGGTGCCACCATTCATCAAACCTCATCTTCATCATCATCTTAGTTCATGGTGTGCATGTCTCTCTTCTAAGGTCGCAACTTCTTGGCCAAGATTACCACCGTACTTCTCATCACAAAAAATAAACCTCTGAGTTACATGTCAAATCTATGTTGGTTTGGCTTCCATCTCCTTCCTCCAACATCAAAGTTTTGATTTTTCCGAGATCCACATCCTTCGGTTTCCTTCACCATTAAGATGGCAATTGTAAACAGACAGAAGGACGCAGTTTATGGTGAAGGGTGGATTAATTAACATAGAATACTCTTAAATCATGTGAAACATATTAAAATTTTATTTCCTCTAATATAATAATTAAAAATAAGTGGGAGTGAAAAGTCAAGGGATCAATTCCTGATAGATGTAATTTATCTTTCTGATGTACTAAATTTTTTTTGTCCTTGTAATATATTTCATTTTGTTTTTCATCATTCTAATTTTTTTCTATGTTTTTTCCTCCAAAATTATGAGTTACGCTTTTAGTCATTGACGTTAAATTTCACATCCTACTTTGACGAAAGTCCACTTGAACCTGACATATGAGACACTTAAATAAGATTTTGATCCCTGGAATATTTCCCATATTTTTTAGTCCTTGCAATTATTTCCGTGTTGTCCATCCCTCCAAAATTACAAGTTTCATCTGTAGTCATTGACGTTAAATTTTCTATGCAACTTTGATAGAAGTCTACATGAACCTGACATGTGGTATTTTTTTATTACATTCATGAACCCACCACCACCCACTCTCTCCATCACCCCCACACAATTCTCTTTCTCCCCCACCCTCACCTCCCTTTCTACCTTCCCTCCACCTGCTCCCACCCTGACCCGAATGGCTACACATCTTCGCTAGCATCCCCCACCATCTCCTCTCGATCCTTTCCCTAATGCTCTCCCCTTACCCTTACCCTTACTTTATTTTCTTCCTATCTTCTTCCCCCACCTTCCCAGCTCTCTCTTCCCCCACTCTCTCCCTCCCCTTACCCACCGCTCCCCTTCTCACCCTCATTTTATTCCACGTAAATAGGTCACTTTACACTTCCCCTTCTCTACCACCTTTCTCCTCCTTCGCTACCGCCCTCACGACAACGACAATGAAAGACGTTCTACCATCACATGAGAAACCACTGGTCACCCCTCTTTGTCTTGACCATATGTCATCCATCACTACTTTCCAACCACCATGTGAGCCACCAACCTCAATAAATTAACCTCCACCTTCAACCTATCAATTAATGAAATGGAAGACAATTCAACTTCAGATCTCCACACCCATTGAAAACCCTTTAATTTATCGATCTAGCTCCTGATGTCTTTGTTAGAACCCTACGAGATCATTGGAGTAGGGGAGCTCCACTACAAGAAAACACTGATTTACCAAAAGCCGTAAAACCCCCGCAAAATCTCGCTATTACCAAAGGTTAGGCTGTTAAAAAAACCAAAAGGTGTGTTACCGACGACCTGGGTCATTCATAATTGGGCTGCAATATTTTTTTGCGGGATTAGTTATCACCAAATTACTAACTTCAAAAGCATTGATAATTAAAAAATTTGAAATTGCCGCCTAATGATAACTTGGCGACCTTTTAAAAAATTTAAAAATTAGTTACCAGACATCGGTAATTTCAAAATTTGAAATTATTTCCTACTACAGACTTGAAAAAAAATCAAAAATTAGTTATCAAGGCTTTACCGTTCACTTTGGTCGTCGGTAACCTAAAATTCTCATGAAAAAAGTCGTATGTAGGCTACCGACACTTAAAACCCTATGGTACCCTGTAAATAAGAATTTCCAAACCATCTTACTCACACTTCATCCTCCTCATCCTCATCCTCCTCACCCTCCTCACTTTTGTAGAACTTATGAATAATGATAGTTTTAGAATCCGCAAAATGCTTCTTTTATTGGAGATAAGAATGTCACTTCGACATTTTATTCACAATAAAATGAACTTTTTTGTACAGACCAAATCAATTCCTGACAAAAGAAGTCATAGGTAAGTTATCGATGAAAAAAGCTTTCGGCATTTATAGATAGTTATCGACGAGTGAAATACTCACAGCTCTGTGGCTATCAGTAATTAAGCATTACCGACATTTTTTTTGGCTTACCAAAAGGTCGTCGATAATAAGATTCTTGTAGCACTCCCTCTCCTTCTACCGTCTTTCTCCCTTCTCTCTCTCTCTCTCTCTCTCCCGAAGGTGTTGTTGTTCAACGCCACAACAGAGGAGATGCAAAACTGTTAGTCAAAAGGTTCTTGCTAAGGGTGAGGGGAGAATAACGGGGTGGGTGGCTTTGGGGAGATAAGATGGGGGTTGAGAAGGAGGAGAAATGGGTGGGGAAGAAGGAGAAGGTGGTATTAGAATTTAGGAGGCTTAAATCAACCCAAAAGCTAGCTGAAGAGTTAGGGTTGTTCTACCATTTTTAAAGGCTATGTATGTCATATCTCTAACCAATGTGGGAATTCTAACACACCTCTTCACGCCCAGGGCTGGACATCTAGAGTGTGGAGTTCGCAAGACTGGACATCTGCAGGATGGCTCAAATATGAGAGGTCTCCACCAACAAATGAATCTATGATATACTTTGATATAATATTAGAATTTGGGAGACCTATTTCAACCCAAAAGTTATCTCAAGAGTTCAAGGTTGGTCTACCTTTTATGAAGACTATCTGTGTCATATCTTTAACCAATGTAGGAGTTCTAACAAGTGGGGGAACACAGAGAGCCAAGGATGGGTTGCAGTCGAGGAAGGAGAAAGGTTGAGCAGGGAAGGGGGAGGAGGTGGTTGAGGATGACGACAAAGATGATGAGCCATGCAAGAAGGGGTGGGGGAAGTGGAGAGAAAGAGAGAGGTGAGGTTGGGGAGAGGAGAGAGAGTGTGTGTGGTGGGTCTATGTTTTATGTGTAATTCAAATGTAATAAAAAAATGCAACATGTCAGGTACATATGGACTTCTATCAAAGTTGGATGAGAAGTTTAACGTCAAGTACTGAAAACGAAGCTGGTAATTTTGGAGAACAAAAAACATAATTTTTTTGCAAGGATTAAAAGTGAAAATAAGGTATATTTCCGGAGAAAAAAAAACTTATTTAATCCTTAAATAAATTATTTAGAATTTGATCAGGAAAAACTCATATGAACCAAAAATATTATTAATAAATTTATTATAAAATAATTAATAAACACTTAAACAACGCAAACCACTATCAGATACCCTTGTGAATTTTTTTTCTAGATCTATAACCGTGCGACCCGACTGATGTAAACCGCTACCCAACGAAACCGAACCCGATAAATCCAATGCTGCTTGGCGGACAGCGGCAAGCTGGTGGTTTGGTGTAATTTCACCCGACCAAAAACGGTGTTTGGGGCCAAACCGCTCGTAGCTCCGGTGGACAGCCCTAATGGAAACATTGAGACACAATGAGCGCATTATCTGTGATCAATCAATCAGGGACAAAAGCACTTTGTGCATCACAAATTATTAACTTCAACCTATTAGCCATAGTTTTTGTTAAACGACATTCCACAGGCTAATAGGACGAAAATAGGATGCATCATGCATACTGAGTTTTTTTTTTTTTTTTTACTTTCGGTATAAGAAGCAACATAGTCCGATTAATATTACTTATGTACACCCTGCTATGAAGGATCTGCAAGAAAAAAATGTGCAACATCTTCCCCTATAATATGCAAGATTTTTTGATAAAATAAAGCAGACAAGCCATCCCTTCTTGGCGCCTTCGTTGGATGCATCTGAAATAGAGCATCCTTTACATGCTCTTTTGTAAAAGGCTCTGATATAATCTGAAGATGTTAAGATGAGATTTTGTTGGCCACCAAGGAAGTAACAACAGACTCGTTGTAAAAAAAAAAGTAACAACAGACTCAACAACAACAACTTGTCCTGAAAAGGAAAAAAAGACATAAATATCTAGACAGAACAGTCGCAATCTCTTTATCTTCCTCCCACTCTACCGTTATCATCACGATCTCTAATTTCCTCCTACTCAAACAAAACATCGGGTTGTTGTTGCTCCGTCTCAGCCATGGTCTGAACCACTTGTTCAGTTTGATCACTTTGTGGTTGGGCCTGCCATTCCACTTTTAAATCTGATATTTTTTTTAGGAATATCTCTAAAAAAAAATTGGGTCTTTGTTAAAAAAATATATAATAATATATGACATCACATTATGAAGGAATTATTTCATAGGATGCATCCTCTTCCTTCAATTATTAAGTGGAAGTATTCTTTAGACCTTCTTAAGCAAGATCCATGCTGACTTAAAACTCCAACTCATCTAAATTAAAAAAAAATTAAAAAAAATAATCGAAGTCATAATTAATTAAACAAGAAAGATTTGTAGATCACGGTTTTAGGACGGAATCTTAACACCTGCAATTGCAGAGCTTTATAATTTGTGGTGGGTTCAGCTCGCCACAAGTTGCAGACTTCGGGTGTGTTTACACCAAAATTGTGGCCCACCAATCAGCGCGTTGTTAAGCTAATTGAGTTGATAACACGGTTTACATTTGTATCTACTAACTTAAGTTTCAAAATCGAATTTCACTGTTCATGGCCATCTTTTTTTTTTGTTATCAAGTTAAAGTTTGTTGGGCCTATTGGGTTGTTTCTACTGAGACTTTTTCTCCCTATGTTACACGTCTCCTGTACTGTAGCTGTAACCTATTTCATCAGTCCTCTCTGCTTTTCTCTGCATGTCCTCTTCCTATCATCTGAAGCTACGTTGTACTCATCGTGTTCATGGAGCATCCACGCCCTTCATCTTCCTTTATCTGCCATTTCCCCCTATCATCTGCCTATGCTACACTATTAAGGTAATTCCGACCTGCAATTTCCAGCTATTCGGCTTCTCTTATAGGTTCCCAATCTATACCCTATACTCTGTAATATATCACTCCCTTTTGTTGTCAGCTCCCCGTGAGCACCATTCCATCTTCTAACTTAAATTTCAAGGTTTGTTACTGTTCAAAAGTGCCATTATTTTTTTGTTACCAAGGAGGGTCGCTAGCAGCTCTCTCTCCAACCTTGCATCTTCCCGTGATTACCATCCTCATTCGTCACCCTACTTCACCGAGACTCCGCTGTACCTATTTCGACGTCCCACCGGCCAGCTGTTGTCGTGCTGTTGCATCGAAGGCCGATCCCTAAGGAGGTGATCTACTGCCTATCCTCCGGCAGTTTTTCCTACAATCAATGGTACTTTCCACCTTCAATCATCTTCTTCTAGATTTCTTTGCTGCTTTACAGTCTGTTTGGTCCTTCTCTACCCCATATGCTATCATCTATTAGCTATAATCCATTTTCGTAGTCATTTACAGTTGTAATTTGGCTGGCCACAGCTTGCAGTTCCTGTCTATAAATATAACTGCTCATACTTTGATCAGTTCATACTTTCATCAGTTCATTTTTGTTGATTTGTGTCTATTGTCTCTAATTTGTGTATTGTGTGTATTTCAGTCTACTGTCCTGTTCTGAATGGGAGATATGAGTTCTCGTGTCAGTGCTTTTGGTTTCTTTTTTCTCGGACGTTTTAGGATACACAGATTCAGGAGTGTTAGCTCATTCATGGAAGGTGGATCATTTTCCACACTGAGGTAAGCCATTCTCCTTGCTGTAGATCACTCTACAGTTTTTCAAAGTTTTTTAAATTCTTCTTCAACTGCTTGCTTAACATTTGACTTTTGCTGATGGTGTTTCTTGGCAGTTGGAATTTTTTTTTATGAATGGATATGTATTAAGTAGTTTCATCATTCTGGTATGTTTTTGCCTCTTTAAATTTCATTTTGGATAGGAAGTTATATCATTATTCTTATATCTAATTTACTTTTCCTTATCATCATTGGCAGACCATACAAGTCAATGAAATTTAGACTATTAGTTTGATGAGTTAGTGATTTTTTCTTCCCATAGTTTCTTTGATGGGCTTTCCCTTCTTCAATAATTGATTCTTGATGCAGACCTTATACTTTTGTCATCCTCTTTATCTAAGATTTCAAGAGGAGATTTTGGTTATACTTTTGCCATACACTTTAGGCTAAGATTGCAGGTTACAAAACTGGAAAAAAATTGTGAGCGTAAAAGCCAAGAGAAGAATAAATTGTGTGTTGTGTTTAGTAGAGTTGGCGGGCTATCTTGGTCGATGAAATTTTTTCAGCTACATGATTCTCTACATAGGAATATGAAATTCTATTGAGTGAGGCGATTTTGGTTGATGCTTTGATTGAGATTTGAGCCTTTGTTTTATAAGAGATTTTGATCGATGACTTAACTGAGCCCATGTCCGGTGAAATGCGGTACTTCTCTTTTTCCTAATCTAGCTGCAGCCACCTAACATTAAGCAGTTTCAATCTTCTGGGATATCATAAGGTAATTTATTGTGTCATAGTGATTCTGCATAGACTATTTACTAAGAAAAGTGGAAATTGTAGACTCTGTAAATTAATTTCATTTGTTATGCTCTTGACTAAGAGCAGCAAACTGTAATTTAAAAGGCAAAGCAGCATGACTTCTTTCATGTCTGTTTGTTATTGATGTTCTTCAATCATTTAGGTTTTTCTTGATTTTGCTTTCATCTTTTAATTATTCCTCTGTTGGTACAAGGTTTTTTTTGGATAGCCTCTGTTGGGTGATTGTCTCTCCTTAGCCTGTACGATTTTGCTCTAATGACAATATGACATGGGAAATTGTAAGACTAAAATTTAAGATTAAACTTTATTGCTTTGGTATAAACAATTGATGGTATTTAGTACTATATCTTTAGACATTTATATAAGGACCCCTCCAGGATTCACTTATTGCTGCCTAATTTTTTACCCTTTGATTTTAATTTTTAAATACTCTCATAACACATTTAAGGATAACTTCAATAGGTTGGTGAAGATAAAGACCAGAGTAAATCCTGAAATTTTTTTCAGGCATGAGCAGGGCATCCCACTGCTTTCAATTAAAGACAATTCCAACCACTTTTTTAATGAGACGCCAACAGGTTTCACAATTGCACATCACTTGTACGGCCAATGTCCCTGTGCAGTTTATGAGCCAGCTCAGCAGACTAAAAATTGAAGAAATGCTATTTACATTAACTTTTTCAGCATAGTTTGCATGAAAATATAAGTTTATGTGGGATTTTAAAATAGGCCTGGGTATTACTAATTTACTATGATGTCGTTACATTTAGCATTTATGTATAATTTGGATGGAGTTAAATGAGTAATTTTTTTGTACTTTTAAAAAAGGAATGTTCAGTAGCAAAAGAAAACAACCTCAAGCCCTAGGGGCCAAGTTTGAAGACTAAATTGAATCTGGAGCATTGGTTGGCTCATTTATCAGACTTTCATTTAACTGTTGTTCCCAGTTTCGTTTAAAAATTCTGCAGCCATATTTGGTTGAACTATGGATGTTTTTAATTGAATGCAAACATCATTGTTCAATGCTTCTAGCGATCATCCTCAGTTTTCTATATGCGAGTGTTTTATTAACCAAATTTATTACTGAGTCTTACTTTGGTCTATTTGTATTTTAGGATCTGCTGAATCATTTTTCTGTTGAGAATGGCATCCATGAACTTGGACTAGGTTGAGACACTTTTCATTTAAATGCTTTCCTATTTGGAGTGAGGACAAAGTTTGAACAGCAGCTTCTCTTGGAGAAGATCTTCAAGAATATGATATAGCGCCCGCAAAGTTGATGACTCACGTAGCAATTGGAAAGGTTCAAGGCACTGGCATGCCAAAGCTGCTTAAGGAAAATAATAAGGAAAAATAATAGACTTATCAGCCTTTATTTAAGTTTGATTTCCATCTTTGTTGAGAAAATTTGAAGCCAAATTGTAATTGATCTTATGGATGTTTGATACTTAATTGTCCTATGGAATTAAATATTTTCAATTGAATATAAATTTCTTTCTGGAACTCTCGATCATTATGTGTTTTATAATGATAATTGGCATCTCAATTATGCAGAGTGTAAGGTGATGTCTGTTTAATGGAATGTCAAATATACCTGATTCAATGCTACATATGCTCTACTAATATGTTCTCTAACGTGTTTTCATGGCCTTCTCCAGTTTTTAATTCGTTGCTTCAAGTTTTCGGTCTCTTCCATTTGCTCTCAAGTCCACTTTTTTTTTTGTTGCTTCCAACTTTGGTCCACTCATTTGTCTCTTTCAGATCGGTGAAAGACTTCCTCTGCTAAGTGGGTTGGTCAAATCCATTTGTGCCTTCCAAGTCTATTGTTTCTACCCAGTTTTTTTTTTTTTTTTTATCAAGGTGATCAAAAGGTAAGTTCAAATTAACCTGAAATTAATTTTCTGCTTTGACCTTATTTTTTTCCCCAATCAGATTTTATTATAGGTTTTACTATACACCTCCTTTCACTCGAGAAACAAACGATGATCATAAAAATGAAACGATGAAAGTTTATTTCTATTTTACAACTACCTGTATGAATTTTGGGCTGCTTGATTCAAGGGTGTCATCCTTCTTTGATATGTAAGACTTCATTCCATTTTAGCTTTAAAATCAGTTTTACTTTAATTTTAGGGAAGAATTGGGGTCTCATGGAAGTGGGATGGACTTCAACGGGATTTCGTCATTCATTTTACGTTATTTCTCTAATGTGATTGCTCCATTGTGTCGCTTATATGGCTTTCGGAGCTAGATGTCAAGCATTTCAGATCTTTTCCATAGAAAAGGACAATTAATTTTACTTTAATTTGAGGGTGTGCATGAATTGTTTCTTCGGTGTCTTTCGAATGACTAAACATGTCAGAACTTGCAATTTTCATTGTTGTGGGAGCTGAACCTGATTCTTTTTTGTTCTCATAAACATTGAAAGAAACCATCGAAATAAACATTGATAGAAATGATAAGCACATAATTCAAATCCATGAGTAAGAAATAATTGATCTTTTGGACATATTCACTTGCTCTCCTCATGACTTTCATTTCTGTTTCCATTCCATTGCATAATTCATTGCTAAAGTCCTAATATATGATTCATGTTGTACATTTGGGTAAGTGAGTTTACCGATTATGTGTTTTGCAAACGATAGTGCTTCAGTGGGGAATATATGACTTGGCACTATTCGAGCTTTTAGATAAACCAAAGGGTGGAGAGAGGCTGAATCAAGTGATTGCAGTGAATCCAAATCCCGAATGGATGAGATAAAAATGTTTCAAATATTGTCGATACATGTGGAACTTGAATTTGTTGTGACTATGAAAGTTGTGTAATGTGGAGAGCAATTACATGATTGCTCCATGTCTGTTTTTTTTATAAGAGAATTCGATTAGTCTATTTTGTGACTATTTTTTTTTCTATAATCGTTCTACGCAGTTGATAAATGGATGTGACCTTTTTCTTCTCCAAAATAGTTATATTATACCGTTATTTAGTTAGTATTGAAGGATAATATGGTTGAAGGTGTGCCAATATGTAGGATAATTGATAAAATGTTATTTGTGTTATTAACTATAAACAGTTTAATTGTGTTTGTTGTACATTAAAATATCTCTTAACTTATCATTTTATCATTTGTGAATTATCAACAAATATTGTATAGTAATTATAATAAAATTGTAAAAACTCCACATGTATGTGTTCCATATACCTTAAAGTTAATTATCGGTTTTTTTTTTTTTGTCATCTATCTATTAGCAAAGTTAACAATTAAGTTTGTTCATTTTAGATAATTGTGTAGATTACAAATTACTAAAGGTATGCAAATTAATTGTTCATTTTAGAAAATTATAGAATAAAAAATCATAAAACATAGAATCGTTTTTCCGTGCATCGCACGAACACAGACTATTATCCTTGTGACCACAAATGATATTTTATTATATTCAATTAATTAATAATTATGTTTGCTTTAGATAAGTGCAAGTTCTTTTGAAGTCACATTATCAATAATAATGGAACTATTTTCATATATAAATTAAATTAATTATCTAATAAATTCTTATGAAACCTTTAAGATTTCAGCTGTAGAAAACATTATGCAGTATCTAACAAAATTAATTTTGTTATCATATAAAAGTAATGATAATTCTTAGAAAAGCTCCAATATAATTTTAGATGTACTTTAAATATTACTATGTATCTAAATCCTATATAAAATTTAATTAATTTAAAAAATTACTTTAACTATGTATTAGAATCGAAATAGAAAAAACACAAGAGGTGGCACAAGTGGTGAATGTGCATTTCCTTAAGGGATTTCGCCTAGGCTTCTGGCCCGGGTTCGATTCCCTCTGAGGTAAAAAATAATACATTTGTGCCTAGGTACATCACTACCGTATCCCGAACCAGATTAGTCACGTGGAGCCCATTTCCCCCTGAAGATTGTGAAACAAATAAAATCAGAGATTAAACCTCCGTGCATCGCGCGGGTATAATCCTAGTATAATAAATTTCAAAGACTTGAAGAACCTAATAGTCTTTCTTAAATCCAAAGTCGATCCATATAAGTCGCTAAAATTAATCTTAAGAGGGCAAGTTGATTAGAAGATTGACGCAAACATGAAGTCTACATTCTAATGCTTGGCAGTTTGAATGTGTCCACTAAAAAAGCCAAAATAAAGTGATCAATCCAATGTGAAACATGTCAACTGCACATAAACAAAAGGGCGCAGTTTATGGTGAAGAGTGGATTAATTAACATAGACAAGTGTGAAAAGTATTACTAAAATTTTCTTTGCTGGAAGACAATAATTGAGAATATTAATTATATATAACCACTTGACTGCAGACCTGATTACCTTATTAGCATTGATTAAAGAGGCTACGTGATCAAAGAACAATTTGTAAACAAAGAGAATAAACCCAAAGAGCGCGGACCAGATCTACAATTCTGATTCCTAAATGGTAAAATCTCTGTTCCACATGCTTGAACATGCATGAATAAGTGTTTTTAGAACTAGACCGGTTATTGTACCAATCGAGCCACCAGTACAAGTAGTTCCAGAGCTTGCCTGCCAAATTTAAACTTAAGATTTAAGACCAAGAATTGAATGTATAATTTCATATAAAAATGAGGTTTACTTGCATTTTTTGTTTCTCTATTATAATTGAGAAGTGTGATTTTTGTCCCCAAATAATTTTTTAAGCGAATTTAGATTGGTCGCCACTCGCCATCACTCTCTCTAAATAAAACTAACACTCAGAAAATTTGAAAGTGATAATTTCTTGTTTCCTCACACACTTAAATATTTTTGAGGCTCACACTATCAAACTCATGAATTTGTGATCAATGTTGTCAGAATCATAATTCTTCTTAAGATCAGTCAGGGAGTAAAAGATCGTAAATTCTAGGATTGAGATTGGATCGTAGACCCTTTAAGATCATAATAAAAATGCAAATATATAATTCATAAATTACATATACATAAGAATTCACATACATAAGAAAAATAACTCATGATTCACATAAAGAATCACACATAATGACATAATTAATGCATAACAGAAGAATCATAATCCAAGGTGCATGTTCACTGTATTGGTTGAATTGAACGAAACATAGGGAAAGTTAGGGGTTGTTGTTTAGGGATTATCAGTTTTATTTATTTTTATTAAAAACCTTATGAATTTTGGCTGAAATTGGAGTACTATTTTTTCACAATTCTGAAATGGGACCTTGTAAAAAGTTCAAGTGTGAAACTCTCTCTTTTAGGATCGCAAGATCGGGATCCGAGGGATCCTTGCTTCGCGTATCGGGATCCTGGCCGGTGAGATCCAATTTATTCTCCGATCCTGTAATAGATCCAGATAGTTAGGGCTTTCTCAGATCCAAAAATTGTAAGATCTTGGGATCCAGATCGGGATCTTAACAACACTGCCTATGATACCAATCTGATATGACTGCAATATACAATATTTCTAAACATAGAGAAGATTTTTTTTAAAAAAGTCACCACTCTCATTCATTTGATACATCAAAGGACTCATGAAGTCATGAGTAATGATTCATTAGAGTATATTTTTTCTTCCATCTCATTTTCACTCATTTTTCTCCTTATCTCTTTTTGCATTTTCTACCACTTTGTTTATCATATGACTAATTTCTGTCATTTACCTTTCTATCTAACTTTCAGTAAGGGTGAAAATAGAGTGGGAACTAATCGATCATTCGATACATAATTATAATTATAGCCTGTAAAATACAAAGCTCTTTATGGAGTAGACCTAAAAAAAAGTTCTTTATTATATGACTCTTATCTAGATACTTAGGTTACCATATAATATTAGAACCAAATTTCAACTAAGTAACGTGATCAGCTGGCAAATTGTTCCTCATTTAGAATTTTAAAAGACAATTTGTAATCTTCTAATTCAACTTGGCACAAGCTAGAACTTAAGAGTAGCAGATTAGTTAGATACATCAACTCAAAAGTTTGATTTATTTGACCACGCTAACCATTCCTTTAATTCACTCTTCTCTATTATTCTTCTTTCTCTCTGTGTCGCTCGCTGCATTCTCAGATATCTATGGCCGGAGAAGGAGAGGGTCCCGCTCCCGCTATTGGAATCGACCTCGGCACCACCTACTCCTGCGTTGGGGTGTGGCAGCATGATGGTGTCGAAATCATCGCCGACGACAAGGGCAACCGTACCACCCCCTCTTACGTTGGTTTCACCAATTACGGGCGCTTGATAGGCGATGCCGCTAAGAAGCAGGTCACCAGGAATCCCCTCAACACCGTCTTCGGTAGCATCCCAATCCTTATTTTTAAATGTCAAATTTGCACAGATTTCTAGCTTTGTTATGTCACTTATTTGTGATGCAGTAGTTGTGTGTTGGCGTTCGTTGTTCCTTTGATTTGGCTGGAACAGGATATCTCATATTTATGCTTATAGAGGTAGTTTTGCTTAATGGTGAACTGAATTACTTTGTGCTTGTAGATGCGAAGCGTTTGATTGGAAGGAAATTCTCTGATGCTTCCGTTCAGAGTGACATGAAACTATGGCCATTCAAGGTCATCTCTGGTCTTGGCGACAAGCCCATGATTGTTGTAAACTACAAGAGCCAGGAGAAGCAGTTCACCGCGGAGGAAATCTCCTCCATAGTCCTCATGAAGATGCGTAAGATCGCCGAGGCTTACCTCCGCTCCACTGTGAAGAACGCTGTTGTCACTGTCCCAGCATACTTCAATGACTCTCAACGCCAAGCCACAAAGGACGCCGGTGCCATCGCCGGCCTTAACATCATCCGTATCATCAATGAGCCCACTGCTGCTGCACTCGCCTATGGCCTTAACAAGAAGACAGCCCGTGTTGGTGGGGAGGAGAACGTGTTAATTTTTGACCTTGGTGGTGGTACTTTTGATGTCTCTCTTCTAACCATTGAAGATGGTATCTTTGAAGTTAAGGCCACTGCCGGTGACACCCATCTTGGAGGTGAAGACTTTGATAATAGAATGGTTAACCATTTTGTTCATGAGTTCAAGCGGGAGCACAAGAAGGATATTAGTGGGAATCCAAGGGCTCTAAGGAGGTTGAGAACCGCTTGTGAAAGGGCAAAAAGAACGCTCTCATCCACTACACAAACCACCATTGAGATTGACTCCTTGTATGAAGGCGATGACTTGTACACCACAATCACTCGTGACAGGTTTGAGGAGCTCAACATGGTCCTCTTTATGAAGTGCATGGTGCCTATTGAGAAGTGTTTGAGGGATGCTAAGATGGACAAGAGTAGAGTCCATCATGTTGTTCTTGTTGGTGGGTCTACCCGGATCCCAAAAGTGCAATCACTATTGCAGGATTTCTTTAACGGGAAGGAGCTTTGCAAGAGCATCAATCCTGACGAGGCTATTGCCTATGGAGCTGCAGTTCAGGCTGCTATCATGACTAGTTTGGGGAATGAGAAGACTCGAGAACTTCTTTTGGTTGATGTCACTCCCTTTTCACTAGGTTTGGAAACTGCTGGTGGGGTCATGACTGTCCTTATTTCAAGGAACACTACGATTGCGACAAAGAAGGAGATGGTTTTCTCAACCCACTCGGACAACCAACCTGGAGTGTTGATCCAGGTTTACGAGGGTGATTATTCTAGGACCAGGGACAACAACTTGTTGGGTAAGTTCGAGCTTTCTGGCATCACTCTTGCTCCAAAGGGTGTTCCTCAGATCCATGTTTGCTTTAGCATTGATTTCAATGGTATTTTGAGTGTCTCTGCTGAGGAAAAAACTACTGGGCAGAAGAACGAGATCACTATTACAAATGACAGGGGCAGGCTCTCGAAGGGGGATATCGAGAAGATGGCGCAGGAGGCCGAGAAATACAATTCTACAAAGCATGCTCTAGATCAACCACAAGTAGAACATAACACTTGCCATCAAATTACAAGACCTACCACAATTTTAAGTTTACAGTCCTTCCCTTCTGGAACCTTTGGGTATTATTTCAACTCTACGAAAGAGGCTTCACAAAAACTTATAGAAGCACTAAAAGATGATAATTGCTCTATAATTGGATTGCATGGAAAGAAGAGCTCTGGTAAAACATCACTAGTGAAAGCTCAGATAAATGAGTATGAAAAGATTTTTCATAGGGTTATATTTCCCACCGTGTCTGATAACCAAGATATCAAGAGCATTCAAGAGGGAATTGCCAGCTCTTTGAATGTGCATTTCGAAAGAGATGACGGTGATGTCGTGAGAGCAATGAAAATAAATTCAGGATTGGAAAGGAAACATGGAACTACTCTTATTATCTTGGATGATTTTCCAACAAAGTCTAAACCACAAGAATTAGGTATTCCTTACAATAGCAAACGACTTAAGGTTCTTTTGACCGCACGTGACGAGATAGACTGCATCTTCATGGGTTGTGACCATTTGATTCTTCTGGAGACCTTATCTCATGATGAAGCTTTGGCCCTGCTACAAAAACTTTCAGGTGTTGACTCTTGGTCTGAGCTATTCTATATGGTACAAGAAGTTGCTCTTACATGTAATGGCTTACCTGGTTTAATTAAAGATGTGGCGTCTTCCTTAAAGAAGAAATCCATTGGGAAGTGGGAAGAATCATTAGTTAGTCTAAGCCACTCAAAGGCTCGCTACCAAATTTTTATCAGTTTTCGAGGAAAGGATACTCGAGAGATTTTCACCAAGTATCTCTATGATGCTTTGTGTAAGGAGGGATTTGAGACCTTCAAAGATGATAAATCATTGGAGGATGGAGCCCCAATTGAGGAACTTCTTGAAGCCATTGAAGAATCAAGGTTTGCGATTATTGTTTTGTCTCAAAACTTTGCAGACTCAAAATGGTGTCTTAAAGAACTTGTCAAGATTCTTGATTGTCGGAAGAGAAAGAAACAATTGGTTTTGCCTATTTTTTATGAAGTGGAACCAACTGATGTGAGGCATCTAAAAGGGAGGTATGGTGAAGCTATGGCTGAGCATGGAAAAGAGTTAGGAAAAGATTCTAAGACGGTGCTGGAATGGACACAAGCTTTGAGTGATATTTCCTACTTGAAAGGAGAGCCTTATGAAGGGTATGTACTAAACTTTCAACTACTTTTAGTTAAATTCCATATTACTAAATGCTTTTTTTTTAAAGGCATATTACTAAATGTTTTAAAAAGTTAAATTTGCACATTTTTATTCTTAACATTTTTTTAATTTACCATAAAAAGATATTTAACGTACTATAAATGTTTGTTTGGTTACTTTGAATTACTTTTAGTTAAATTCCATATTACCAAATTTTTCAAAAATTTATCTTTAAATTTTAAAAATTAAATTTTGAATATGTCTTACTTAAAAAGTTTTATTTGAAAATAAATTGTCAAATTTAAAATTTGAAATTTCTTCTAATAATATCGACATTTGAAATCTTTTATTATGTGTTAAACAACTATCGAGCAAAATAGTTGATATATTTAAAAAAAATTATTGCTGAACCGTGTGTTTTTTTTTTTTGAAATGCCTGAACTGGATTAATAAAAAAATTAATTAAAAAATATAAAATTACAATTCACTTATCTTAAATGTGATTGGTCCACCTAGAACCATGAATTATTGAGAAAAAAGATAATGCACCAAATGGTGTAAAGTGTTTTTACACCGTCAACCAATCAGATTTCAAGAATGTGTCACGTCAATTAATGAAATTAAATAAAAAGAGAGATTTTCTCACATACTTAAAATTTAATTAGTTGACGATGTAAGTGCATATAAATTAAACTCTAAATTATTTAACTCAAACTTTACCATGAGTCATTTATACAGCTCCTGATATTCAAATTTCTTTTTTACCCAAACCATCCTTATAGCTAGTGGCGGAGCCACGTTGGGGCAGAGGAGGGCCGGTTCGCCCTCCCAAAAGTTCTATGAACAATTATATACTATTATATTATATACTATTAATTAGTGCAAGTATCAAAACAATCACAATGATATATTTTTTTCTTTACAAATTAAAATGAGTGTTAAAATTTTGATGGTTTTAGAATAACTTTTTATTATTACAAGAGGAAAACTAATAGTCTTAGAGATAACATTAATATATAAATTTCTCTCAAAAACTAATATTAAGAGTAAAATAATATTTTTTTAATAAAAACACTTTTAAAAATGATAAATAAAAATAATATAATTATATATAAAAATAATCCGAGAATAAAAAATTTGAAAACTTTCAATAAGTATATGAATTTGTGTAATTATTATTTTCTGTGCATATATGTATTTATTGCTAATTAAAAATGTTAATTTACGCTTAAATTTTTATTTTGGCCCTCTCATATTATTTTTTCTAGTTCCGCCACTGCTTATAGCACAAACTTTTTGCTCAAATTAATGATTAATTACCTCATTTTTATATTCTAGTTATTATTTTAAATGTGACTTTATTGAAAGGAATTTTGTGATCTATTGTGTGTGGTTCAGGTATTATTTCTTGCTGGGTTTGAACAAATTTATTTTACTGCAGGACAAGGGATCAATTTATTGGAAAGATCATAAAATTTGCCCGGAATAACAGACATCGCTTGCATATACAAAGCATGTATGTGAACTAGAAGAAAGAGGTTGTTGCAAATGGTTCTTGGGTCAGAAATGGATTTTTGTTGTAATTTACACATTTTTTAAATATTATTTACTCACAAACAATAATTTGTCGGCGAATAGTACTTTTAAAAGTGAGTGTATTTTTTAATCAAGCAACTTTTAATATGCATACTTGCTATATATTTGTTTGATTTAAACTGTATTTTTATTTCAACTCACTGAAAAGTCTAAAATTTAAAGTGCAACTCCACTTTATTTTTGGAATGACTAGTCTCACGATTATAGATTGTGGGAATATCTGATTAACACCGAAAAAAATTATTAATAAACTATAAGTCCCTTTTCTGTACCGGCGGTTTAGTTATAACCTTAAGCATTAACCTTTAATATTTTCTTGATTTTGAAAATATGATTATTTATAAGTAGAGCTGTGTATAGACAATTTGGAGTCCAAGACGAAAATTTTAAAATAACTTTCTTTTGATAAGAATCTTGATTGGAATTATGACTATTTTTATTGTCGGTATTATCTATAGGTGGTTGTTATATCACGTTTTTACCTATTAAACTTGCTTCGACATCATTTTTATGAATAACTAGTACTTTGGACCCGTGCGATGCACGGGGAATCTTCTTTATTTGTTTATTACGGGAAGTTTTTTTAAAAAAATTGTGTTAGTTTTATTATGTTTATTCAAATAATTATATAAGACACTATCAAGTGTGAGTAAGTTTAACAAAGAAGGAAAATGACAACTTTGAGCTTTTTACAAGTAAGATAATTCATACACCTAATGTCTTCGGTTTTTGGTGAAAAATGTGGTAACTCACTTGTGTTTACTATTTACCTCAATGTGATGATGTGATAATCCCTCAAAGTTTTAAACATATTTTTTGCCCCAACACCACCATGATATTAATGTTCCTAGCTCAATCAGTATTGTGTTCCGGTGAGGATATTTGGAATCAATCATAACACATATGAATTTTAAGTAGAGTAATGTCTCTTTTACGGTCTGAATATTTGAATGAATTTTATTTTCAAAATGGACCTCATAAATAAAGAAGAAATCAGGTCAATTATAAATCATGAGGCAAATAAAGTTGGATATCGGTTATAAACTAAGGCTCCACATTATCTTTGAATAAGTTATCGCCTTTGAATGAGTATGAAATGGGTAGAAGATATGGTTACGCTAAACTCAAAAGCGATATTGAGCGTCACCATGGTCTTCTGGTAGTTCCACCCATAGTGAATGGGGTCTGATTGTTGTCAAAGCGAAATGAGGGAAAATGGGAGAGGTGTTATAGTAATCATTAGAAAGAGATAAAATAGCGAGATATAATATAATATCAAATAACTTGAAGTAAGAAAATAGCAGACCATAAAAATTCACTTAGTTTCTAGCTTAAAAAGCAAATAACAGACAAAAAAACTTTACAAAAAAAAAACGAAAATTGAAAGTAAGAAACAATAAAAAAAATAGTTTGAAAAAAGTTAAACTTGTTCAATTGAACAAAAGGAAAAACAGATTCGGAACCAACAATTGAAGAAAAAGAAAGCATAGGATTCGAAACAATGTGGGCATGTGCAGACAGATTGAGAAAAGCTATATGAAGCTGCATATGTGAGGAAAACTCCCCTAAGCATATGGATGATATGATCCACCCAGCAACTCTCCATCTATTACATCATTCATATCTGCACCACAAAAAACAAATCAGAAAACAAAATGAAGGAGAAGAAATTCTATATTTTCCTAAACAACTAAAGGTTTTGTGTCCTCGGAGGTACCAACATTTGCCTCAGAATATTCTGCATTGTTCTCTACACTACTCAAACTATACCCCGTTAACATTTAAGAAATTGAATCTCGGATTGAAAGAGACATTGCAAATTGCACACACATGGAAATTCATGCTTGGCTCAAACTCTACCAATAAATGGTCGTCAATAACCCCCAAAATCATAAGAGCCACTACCATCACATTTATAAGGCAATGGGGAGGAGAAACCTCCAGAAGTCCAAGGGGCAAGAAGGAGGCCTATAAGATGATAATTTGAGCTAGGAAAAAGATATCTTCTTCACTCTACACTTCACTCATACACTATCCACTGTCCCTAAGCTTAGACATTACATTTGAGCTTGGGACCCCGGTTCACTAAAAGAACAAAAAATTAAATTACAAAATAACTTGCTATGGGATGACATTGCAAAATGGGGAGACACATTACCTGTTCAGCCAAGCACAAGAAATCAGAAATCAATCTATGTTGTTTCACACCTATAAGAGGAAAACAACCACAAACACAATTAGTCAAGCAATTCATATCAAAGTACTTTAGATATCCAAGTAAAAGCAATCCAATAATGAGATGCCAACTTTACTATGATGTTTTTGCAATCATTTCTAACTTGTAATAACATGACTTGCAAACATTGTTCCACCAAATGACTTCACCTAAAACATTCTTTTGAGTCCCAGGTGCATATGCACATTTAGCTTTCTGGTGGCTCTAAATAATGCTCTAAACTTATTGGACAAATTCATACCAGTAATGCATGAATTGTCGTATGCCTCTCTTTCTCCCCGTTGCCATATCCACTATGATGTTAGTTTCCAAAGTTTCTCACTTAGGGGTTGTTTTTATTGAAATAGAAGGATTAGTGTTGTTGATATTCAATGCCTAGCCTATCTTATAAAAAGTTTATAGCAACAATGTATATTTGAACGGAGCAGATTGTGGATTGTCCTCATTAGTCTATCATTCTTTGTAACTGTCATGAGTAGCAAATCCTCATAAAACAATAGATTACCCATAATAGAATTGAAACGGTAAAGCATATAGGTAAACTCTTCCCCCAATGTTCTGATTTTAAACTATATATAGTAAATTTTGAATATAATCAGTACCATGAATTCAATATGTGAATTAATATAACTCTGAAATTGCTATACTGGCTTATGTGAAATGCAAGCCATGTTGCTATATTGGCTATATGTGAATTAATTCCGTATTTATTAATCAGTGCCGTGATTTCTAGTTAAACTATATAGAATATTTCAATCCTTTAAGTATGTATATCAAAGAGGTTTATACTAAGTAAAGTATTACCTGGAAGAAAGGGAAGGGGGAGAAAAGGTGAATGGACAAAAGAAAATAACAACTGCAAGTGGAGAACCCCAATTTCTATTTCTTGCACCTAGAAATACAACCATATGAACCGGTAACATTAGTGCAGAAATCCATTTCCTCTATCGATCTTATAAATGTTATGGAGAACACATCAAACTCCAAGAACCCCATGAAAATCCTGGGAATTGACATTGGCTTTCTTCTTAAATAAAACCGAGCAGGTTAAATTAGCTAAAAAAGTTCTGAAACAAATTCAAGAAAGTGAAATAGATAGAAAAGATATATATAGGAAGAGAGTTTAGAAAGGGAAAATACGGTGATCTTCCTTTGACATGCATTATAAAAGGAAAAGGGTAATAGCTTTCTTCTCTCACCTGGGATAACATATGAACCCTCTTCAAAACATTTGTCTCACCTGCAATATCATGAACCCATAGTCATTTTCCTCAATCTGCCAAAGAACACTCTACCCTTCAATTTAAGAAAATTGTGCAATACAAAATTATACACATCCCTTAACCAAATGATGAACCCACATAATAATTTTCCCAAAATTGGAACAGAACCAAACTGAAAGAAAACAAAAGTTTTAAAATAAAAAATACCTATGAGAAATTAGCCAATCCATATGAAGAAAATCGTTTCTGCAAGTAAATGAAAATTCAGTGAGCAAAAGAAGCAGAAAAAATGACACAGAAAGGGAAAACAATGCTTCATCTCCTCTAGGGTGTTGGTACCTGTGAGCAAATCAAGGAGAGAGCAAGGGAGCTTCAAGTCTTCAACTTAACGCACCTGCCTCAGTCTCGAAATTTCGCTGCAACTCGAATGGAAGCTGTGAAGGGAAAAACGCGCGACACCTTTAAAAGAGGTTGAAGAACTAAAACGGATGGAAGACGTGAAGACGAAAAAAAATCAGTAACGACTGCAATGGTGATGTAGTGTGAGTAAGTGAAACTAAATTTCTCTCAACAAAAAAAGTCGTTTTAAATGGGGATGCAGTAACGGCTGAAATGCGAGAGGTTGGAAAGGAATACACGGCTGAGATTGAATCTTTGCAATGGAATCAATGGCTGAGATCCAATCCAAGTGAAATAAATTTCATTTTTACTAAAATAACCATGCCCAACTTTCATAGTATTTAAAATTAATTGTTGAATTACTGATTTGCCCCTAAGGCTGCAAAAACTCTCTCTTTATATAGTTTATAGATTTTATTGTACTTTACAGATAGAAGTAGTATTTTTTTTAAGATCTTATTTAATATTAAGTTTGTTTTTTCGAGGTTTATAACCCTTGAAATAAATAATAATAAATTTATTTATAATAATTTGAAGTTAATAGTTTTTTTTTGTGAGCAATTTGAAGTTAATAGTATAAGTTCATAGAATGACATTGATAAAGGAAGATCAAGAGGAAGGGTTAGGGGAGTTTTTTTATTGATTGACCTTAACTTTTAAGATTTTTTATTTATATTAATTATTAGTTGATTAATATTTCAATAAATCTAAACTTGTCTTATGAAATTCCCTATATATATTTTTTTAGTGATATCATATTTAATATTAATTTTGTCCTATGACCTTCCATAACTCAAATGAATTAAATAATAATAAAACCATTTAAAACAATTTTGAGGTTAATAATAGAAAGTTATAAGACTAACATCGATGAAGGAAGTAAAGAGATAGAGATGGTTTTCCTTTTCTTTTTGCATCACATGTTTGTGATATTTATTTTGGTAGTTTTGTATATTTTTTTTAGTGATATCATATTTAATATTAAGTTTACGCTATGGTATTCCATAAATCATATACACTAAATAATAATAAATTAGTTGAAAGTTAAAAACTAACATTGAGGGAGGACATTCAAGGGGAAAGAGAGAGAAATGGGGTTTTATTGACATTAGTCGATTTTTTCTTCTGCATCACATATTTGTGATATTGTGATATTATTTTGGTATTTATGTATAATATTTTTGGGTTATATCATATTTAATGTTAAGTGTACTCTATGACATTCCATAAATCATACAAAATAAATAATAATAAATTCATTTAAAATAATTTTGAGGTTAGTAGTAGAAAGCTAGTATAGGATAACATTAATGGAGGAAGTTCAAGGGGAGGATTTTTTTGGCATCACATGTTTGTTATTTTTTATTTATTTATTATGTATATTTTTTTAGTAATATCATATTTAATATTAAGTTCACCCCTATGACATTCCATAACTCATATGAATTAAATAACAATAAATTAATTTAAAATAATTTTGAGATTAATAGTAGAAAACTATAGACTAATTAACATTAATGAATGAAGTCCAAAATGAAATGAATATAGTTTTTTTATTGAATGATCTTTAACTTTTAAAGTTTATTGTTAATATTAATTATTACTTGATTAATGACTCAACAAATTTAAACTATTAATGTGTGTCTTATGAAATTCCCTAAGTTTTAATGTAAATTTTTTCCTATGAAATTTCATAACTCATACGAATTCAACAATATATGTGCTTAAATAAAAAATTGTAATTTGTTAATATTAGGTTTTGCTATTCGTTATTTTAAAATTAAGTATCGGTAAAAATTATAATTATATTAACGTTGATATATAAACTTGAAAGTAATAAATATGTAAAAAATAAATAATTCGTTGTCTTTTATCTGGTTACAAATAATTCATAGTTTGTTCATATTAAACCAAATATAAAGTAGGATGAAATCAAGTTAAATCCGTCTAGATAAAATTTCCACAATCTAAGTAAATTTGGACCATGACATTTTTTCAAGAAAAAAATAAGAGAAGTAGTAAGCAACGAATACTTATTTATGAACATGGACATTTGAAAGTTATATCCTAAGAAGTTTTGTATATATGCAATATGCATTTTGGGGAAATTGAGTATTAATTAGTGGCTATTGAGGAGAACGATGCAATATGCAGAGTAAAGTAATGAAGAATGAAAAAAGAAAGGTAAGAAACAACATAGTATTAGGGTCATTCATTTAAGGAAGCAATGTTAGAGATTAAGCCATATGGATTATTGTAGTTTAGAAGATGCAATTATTTTCCATGTGGTATTATATGTCCTTTCTTTTATAAAACAAATTAGCCCTATAAACCTTGGCTTCTTCAAAGATGACCGATTACATGAAAATGATGTCAACTATATTAAATTGTATAAAATTATATTTTGCTTCAGAAGTAGTTTCACTTGTAGCCTCTTCAGTTCTTGAGATGCTCATTCAAGTAATCATGTATTTGCGCTTTGTGACTCTATATTTTCTAGCAGGTGCTTGAACCATAAAATTTTGAATCGCATAAACTTGTCCTGCACATAGTGTGTCAATAAACTGTGGCCACTACAAGAAAACTGCCATATACCAACGGCAGAAAACCGTTGGTAAAGGGTTTAAAACCGTGGGTATAACCCAAAAAACCTTTACCGATGGACAATTCATTTCGTGGTTTTTATTTCGCTATACCCACGGATAAATTTTTGTCGGTATATCCTATAGTGACAGTTATGAATCCGTAGGTAAAACACTTTCATATATACCTACAACTTCTATTCCGTCGGTATAGGTATTGGTAGTATAAAAAAAAATGTTCTTTAGCAGCGGTTTCTGACCGCTGCAATTGCATAAGTTTTCAAAACCGACATTCAAGTATGGTAATTTACAACATCAAAATAAAGTTAACAATTAAACCAAACATAAAAATATCTTAACATCAGATAACACTTCATTTTTTTTGAAAGTAACATCAGATAACACTTAATACTACTTTATTAAATAAAACAAGATAACAAAGCTTACATAAAGTAACTCAAAAGATAGGGTCATTTTCTTTTTTCCCTATAGCATGAATAACAACTTGATTTTAACAAACAAGTTGGTAACTAATTAAAGAAAACACTTGTAGACGATTTCAATCTGAATCCAATTCCGTTGCCATTTGGAAATTCCAAAGCCAAGCTGTATCAAAGGCAACTGAACAAAAAATGATAAAGAAAACAGAGAATGATAAACTTAATACATAAACTATTATACTTACACCATATAATAGTTTGAACTTTGAACTATTCTTACTACTAGAATCTCTAATCTATTTGGTAAGGAAGTAGAAAGAACAGTATTCACCTGGAGGTCACCAAGGTGCAAAAAATTCATCCCCTAAGATTGGCACAAACAACAAGGTCAGTATCTTCCATTGTTATTCTATCTTTCCACCCTCCTGCTTCGTTGATAGCAGCAATTCTCCAAATCCTGTTGTGCCTGCATTCATGTTCGGAAAAACAACTTTCTTAATCATCATGATTGGAAACTATTTATGTATGGTTACTTCCAAAATAACCTATACATAAATCCTGCTCATATAATACTATTATGCACTCTTTTTGTTTGTATACACCTTAATTCCTAGCAATCTTTTTATACTAGATGAAACTGATATTGCCTAGTTATCTAATATAACTAAGTTAGGAAGAGTATAAGGAAAATGAATTACCGTTGAATGCAAAGAAAGCATGAGTGGCTGAATGCAAAAACTGAGAAAGCTATTTGAAAAATTCTGCAATGTTAATACAGAATAAATGATCACAACAAATAATATAACAATCTACAAACTTATATAGTAGACGGAAAAGCTAGTGAACTGCAATCTTAGATTTGAAGAAAGATATTATAAATTTGCCTTAGACCACATTATTTGACTGACTCAATACATTACCAATTTCTCTAGCAAATCAACCTTCCATAGAGAAAGATTAATTATACGAACCAAATCTAATATGGATCTGTGTTCTGAAATCGGAGTAAAGTTCTAACAAGTGTGCTCAACATGCAAAACTAGGACTTCCAACTTAACAGGTTCATTGTTGAAATTATTATAACATGCAGAAAGAGACTAACTGGTATCAGAGATCAATGGAACAGAAGGAAAAAATCTGACATATGTTTAACCAAGACAATCTGTCATAAAAAGTGCAGCATGAGAGCATGTATTCCATAAGCAGTGACATCAAACTTTCAAAGACTCTCCTACTTTCACCAGATCTTCCAATGCCATAGAGATATGTGTCTCTGTCAAGCCTTCCAATTTAATGCCTTTCCAACCCAATCTTAGATACTAGAAAGAAAAGTCAGTAAAATACTTAAGTCAATCTCCTGCTTGCGTATAAAATAAAAGCAAACCAGTACTGCTCTGCATCTTCAGACTGGAAAAGGATTATACAACCTCATGAATTCAAATAAAAAACTTCAATACAAGTCATATTTTTCACTTAAATAAAAATGAACTTGCGTACCATTGCATTCCCCATTGATGAAACATTTGTCAGTAGAATATACTTGGTTTCTCCAAACAGATCCATTGCTTCTTTATAGTTTTTTTCATCCAATGCTAGCCCATTCTGTCAATAAAGAGTACATCAATGAAGAATTTAATGGATAAAGAATAAAAACTAAAACCTCAATTAATCTGCCTGATATGGATTCAACTGTCTCAAATCTAAAGTATGACCTATTTTCTTGAATCAATGTTCTCTGTGACCAAATATTTAAAGTTGTTAAGGTAAAAATGCAAATTACAGACAATGAAATCAAAGAGTATAAAACAAACGTAAAGTTAGAAACAACCAATTCACAAAACCCAACCTTCTTTGACCCAAATCAACCATCGTTCGAGAGTCAGCCAACAACCCCTATCATGATTCAGACCACCAAGCCAGCAACCATCGCATATCGACCTCGCTTCCAGAAGCGCTGACAGTCCAGACCAAACCCAACCTCGCACTACCGCATTCGATTCCCCTATGTCTTGAATTGCACCAGGAGCCACCGCACGACCCAAAACAGCACCTCGTCTCAAATCTAGGCCCAGAGGATCTTCCTCCTTGCAACTCTCCTTCTCTCTCTCTCGACCCACACCATCACTTCATTTTGAGGGGATCTAGCGCAACAGAGCTCGCAAGTGGAGCCCTTGTAAGGGTTGGGCAGAATGTAGGACCATTTTCATAAGATGAGACTAAACCCTAGAATTGGAAGGATGAGGGGAAAGAAAGAATTTGAGAAAGAAAGAAGAGCAAGTTGGAGGGTAATAAAATGTATTGCGGGAACGCGAAAAACTAACATTTTTGATATGTCTATTCCTATAATTTCACTTTTTGTCACTAAAACAATTAGTGACCATAATAAGTACCGTCGCTATAAACTACTTATACCCACACTTTATAATATATCTGTCAGTATATGATATTTATAAGCATCCGTAGGTATATGGCAGTTTTGTTGTAGTGGGCATTTGAAAAACTACAATTTTAAAAATTCACTTTGCTATGGTAACAATAAATAGTTTGAATTAGGTACCATGAAAGTGAGGATAACAAAGAAATTGTATACATTTTCAACGATTAAGAGCACTTCAATACTATTAACAATTTGAGGTGTTTTGAAATCTCTTGTTTCACACACATGGAACATACAAACTGTTTGAGTCATCCTACATAACAAAAGTTGAGCAAATTAATGAGAAAATAATTCTTTAGGTATTTCAATTTTAGATGATGAAATCAAGTTGAAGATCATAATGAAATAAAAAGAATGTTAGAATACGTGTTAACATTCTAGGCTAGTACATCAATAGTTAATTGTTGGGTATATGTACCTGGAAAAATGTCTTGAAGCTTGAGCCTTTGAAAATACAAAAGCAAATGCTTCAACAAAACTTATGTAAAGTGCACAAGTTGAATGAGTATTAACACTTATTAATTTATATAGTTGTAGAGAAAAGGGTTGGTGATAGTCTTTTTTTCTTTTTGGTAAGATCTTATTTAGTATTAAGCATACTTTTTTGAATTTCATAACTCATATGAAGTAAATAATAATAAATTGTTTTAAAGTAATTTTCAATTAATAGTAGATGTCTAGAATGACATTGATGAAGGAAGTTCAAGAGGAAGGGATAGTGGAGTTTTTTTTATTAAGTGACCTTTAAATTTTAAGGTTTATTATTAATATTAATTATTAGTTGATTAATACTTCAACAAACCTAAACTAATAATATGTGTCTTATAGAATTCATAACTAATATAATATTTAATATTAATTTTGACCTATGATATTCTATAACTCATAAATTAAATAATAATAAATTTATTTAAAATAATTTTGAGCTTAATAGTAGAATGTTATAAACTAACATTGATGGAGGAAATTGAAGGGGAATATCGAACGGCTGAAATTAAAAGTTTGTTGTATATCGAACGGTTCTAAAAAATCACATATGAAATAATACATATAATTACTTAAAAGCTCATAGATAAAAATAAATATATGAAACATTGTTTATTGATAGACTATTTTGCCCTTGAGGTTACTAAACTTCTCAATATATAAATAAATATAAATTTGTTTTTAAATTTCATAAATCATATGAAATAAATAATAATAAATTTATTTATTTCAATTAATAGTAGAAGTCTATAGAATGACATTGATGAAGGAAGTTCAAGAGGAAGAGGTAGGGGTTTTTTTTTATTTAGTGACCTTTAACTTTTAAGATTTATTATTAATATTAAATATTAATTGATTAATACTTCAACAAACCTAAACTAATGATATGCGTCTTATGAAATTCATAACTAATATCATATTTAATATTAATGTTGACCTAAGACATTCCATAACTCATATAAATTAAATAATAATAATTTCATTTAAAATAATTTTGACCTTAATAGTTGAAAGTTATATACTAACATTGATGGAGGAAGTTCAAGGGGAATATCAAACGACTGAAATTTAAAGTCTGGTGAATATCGAACGGGTTCGGAAAAATCACATATGAAATAATATGTATGATTAATTACTTAAAATCTCATAGGTAAAAACAAATATATGAAACCTTTTTTTAAATCAAGGAATTTACTTTCAATCGAAAAATAAACAAAAATGAAACAAAACTCACCAAATAGAGTTGATAGAAAAAATAAATAAGAAGGAAAAACAAAACTGAAAACTGAAAAAATAATGTAAAATTAGTGACCACATTCATAGTGTAAATATCACCTAAAAATGACATAAATTGAATAAAGCTTAAGGTAGACGATGAAGATGACAACACCAAGTTATGAAATAAAATAAAGGTGACTCTCATTTAGTCGACTAAGTTCATAATGAAACAATAAAAATTACGGAAAATGCAAGAAACTTACATGTTTTTAAGATGTAACAATGGAAGAATGGAAAACAACAATGAGAAAATCTGAAAAAAGAAACAAATTGAAATTAAATCAATGAAATGTAAAAGATAAAAAGAGGCTCCATTGTACCGGATTAGAAGAAACTATTATCATTTGGTCAACTAAGTTGATAATAAATTAATCAAAATTAAAAGAAAGCAAAAAACTTACATTGGTTGAAGATTAAACTGTCAAAGAAATGGAAGTAAACATCATAAAATTGTGCAAGAAAAATAATGAAACACAATTAGAGAAATAATCAAGGAGATGACTTTCATAGTTTATGAAGATAAAATACTTCTGAAATTAAATAGAAGTTACAAATAGATCATAATAATATTGATAATCAACAACAAAGAACAAAACATGCATAAATTACAAAAGTAAAATAAAATTTGTAATTTTCATCTATTTAATAAGCGATAATAACGTGCATATTGCGAATAAAGACTGAATCTTACAGGAGTGGAAGATGAAGAATGAGAAGAACGAATGAGAAAAAATAAGACCGTTTGGGAAGAACGTAATATGAGAAGAAAATCTGAAGAAAAAGAAATGGCAAAATCATCACAGATAAATCAAAAAGGATAAATAAGGCGAAAAAAGAAGAGCTCTTACCGGATGGAAGATGATGATGGAGAAAAACTTCAATGCCTGAGAATGAAAATTGATGAAGAAGAAGTGACTGATGGAGAAGAAAAGACGCAAAAGAAAATTTTCTAACCTGATGAAAAATCTTCTTGTGCTGGAATGATGCTGTTGGAGAATCCAAATCGAAGAGATATGACCTGCCCATGAATGGAGATGCTGAAGGTTAAAATGAGAGAGATGAAAATAAGTTGAAAGGGGAATGGAAAAATGTTTTATATATGGGAGATGAAGGAAGAAACTCTTGGTGATTTTGTAACCATAATCCATAATCAGGAGTTACAAAAGCAACAAATAAAACGACCAAGAATATGAAAAGATTGTACAAAGAGTTTCATAAGAAAATGATCAACGGTTAGGATTAGAAGCAATGAATGGCCAGAATTGATTTCATATTGAAGTACTCATAAATTTACGTATATGACCATGGAAAAATTTCAACCCATGTGTATTAAAGTATTAAATTACTGTTTTACCCCCAAGGTTGCAAAAACTTTGCTTTTATATATATTATAGATAGATTATAGATAGATAGATTATAGATATAACAAACTTATCATGAACGCTACACATTCGGTTTCAATCAGTTTTTCATCTTTTCTTTTCTTTTTCTTCAATTTTTTAAAACTATATTCATAATTTCTATTTGATATTTTCTCTTGCAAAGAATAAGAATAAAATAATATAAATAAAATAATGAAGAAATATAAATAAAATAATACTGCAAAATAAATAAAAAATGGTGAATAATAGAACTTGGAACGTAAGGAATGAAACAATGAGAGATTTTGCAATATATATAGAGATAAAGTTGAGATATATCTCCTTTCAACATGGGTACACTAACCAAGCCAACAAAAACCGGCAAAAACTTCGTCACAACATCAAAGACCCCATACACCTCTAGAGAACCCACAAACAAACAACCCGTAACGATTACACCCTTAGGGGAGGCCCAAAGCCGAAAATAAGGACAAGTATAGTCCTATCAGTCGCACGACACCTACAATGGAGAGCCACCCAGATAGTGCCACTACAAGAAATTTGCCTATACCAACGGCAGAAAATTGTTGGTAAAGAGTTTAAAACCGTTGGTCTAACCCTAAAAACTTTTACCAACGGACATTTCATTTCGTGATTTTTAAGTCGCGAGATATATTTCTATAGGGAAAACAAAATGAGCATTGGTTAATATCTAAGAAAGTGAATGGAAGTGACATTGCAAGCATGTGACTATAGAGCAAAAAACATGTTTTCTTTACAATAATACAACTTTTAGAAGACTTCTTTAGGTATATAGCACCACGACTGAAAATCAGTTCAGCAGGCCTCTCAATGAGTCCAAGTGCTGAAGAATAGAAGAATAAAATAGTTAGAATCTGCATCTGCAACAAAAATAAATCTAATTCTATTTGCAAGTGACATGTCTAAAATTGCTACCGATTAAACTTGACAGTTTGGACTTTGGAGATGTATGTGAAGACCCAGCCATTGTGTCTAGTTTATGAGCTAGAATCTGCACCTGCAACTAAAAATATTCCTAACACATATGCATGGGTTGACTTTTCAAAGTAAATCTTATTTCACTAATGCTTTGTTTGGTAGAGGTGAGTTTGTGAAGAGAAAGATAGGTTGGAGAGAGTTAGAGAAGAGAAAAAAAAAACACCCTTGTTTAGTAGGGGGAGAGAGGTGAGAATGTGGGTTTTTGGGTCTCCCCAAAATGAAGAGAAATGGGGGGGGGGGGGGAGAGAGAGAGGAGAGTTGCTGCATTTATTCATATTTTAATATTTTTTGCGGTTACAAGTTGTCAAAAATTGTCAAAAACCGCCATAAATGTTTTGACACAATAAAAATTAGTTTTTCTCCCTCCTCCAGCTCATTCTTTCTTTTCTATCGCTCTTCTCCTTTTATCATACCAAACAACCTCTAAATCTACTTTATTTCTCACATATTTCTCTCTACTCAACTTTTCTCTTTCTTACTCTCTCTTCTCTATCTCTCTTCTCTACCAAACGAAGTGTAAGTGTATATTTTATGCCTAAAAATTCAACTCTAACCAAATGCAACTAGTAATATACTAAATTAAGACAAAAGCAAACCAAATTATTATCACAGAAGAGGATACAAAACATGACTAAAATCATTGTTCTTGATTGCATCACAATTAAATAGAAACGAAACATTTAATATGATCCACCTTTTTTCCCTACACCATAAGCACTGCTTGCTTAAGACTAAATGTTCCTCCGAACCATTGAGTGAGTGAATAAGGCACTACTAGAAAAAGTACTTTTTACATCGGTTATTTTTGACTTTCCACATCGGTTTGCATCTGATGTAAAAAAAGGTGATGTGGTATGTCCTCAACTTTTCACATCGGTTATACAACCGATGTGGTAAGTACATATTTCACATCGGGTGAGACAAAAACACCGTTGTGAAATGTATACATTTCACATCGGTTATAGCAGATAACCGATATAACCGATGTAAAAATCGTGTAAAAAAAAAAGCATTTTACATCGGTTTATATATACCAGATAACCGATGTGAAATGTGTACTTACCAGATCACTTGCACTATTTCTCTGTCCATTAGTTAACTTAGTATAACTTAATCTTTGATACTTATTAGTGTCATCACCAGATGTTTGTGATAAGCACTGATCTTAAGATACACTTAAGCTTGTTTGGCACCATTAATACTCATTAACTCAAGCAACACCCGTATTTTTTCAGTTAGATTAATGATTTGAGGATATCCACTCTGTTAAGAGACCACAAACATGAGTGAAAAAAAGAGAAAAATAGGGTGTTTATCAGTGAACATAACTAGAGTGATTTGTAGACAAGAATAAACTTAGGTGAACAGAACAACACAACAAACAAGCATAAACTTTGTAACATTTTGATTATTCGAAATTAGAGTAACTCAGGACAATTGAATTAAAAATTAGAGCAATATCAGTGATTATTCTAAACTTGCCTTCAGTCTTTGATGGAATGTTCATGAAGGCAACAACATTGATTACCTTGATAGTGTCGAAGCAGGAGCGGTGGCGAGCCACAAAGAAAGAGCGGCGGCGAGTCACAGCAGGAGCAGCGTCGATTCAAAGCAGGAACGGAAACTGAACAAGAGCATGATCGAAAACTCAGTGCAAAATCGATTCAAAGCAGGAACGGAAACTGAACAAGAGCAGGAACGAAACACAAATTGATTACCTTGTCACTTCCTGCAAATGCAAATCAAGCGTACATGTGAGCGAGCTAGAAATTGATTCAGTTTCTGAGAAAAAACAATTTGTTATCAGAAATTGTAACTAGAGTGATTTGAGAAAAAACCCTAATTGATCGAAATGAGAAAAACAGAGCATGAAAATTGAAAATCGTGAATAACACAAAACCAATGGAGGAAACAAGATAACAGAGGAGGAGAAGAAGTAGGAACCTGGTGCAAGCGAACAGAAGAACCAACGACGCCACCACAGAGGAGGAATTGATGTCCCGCTTTAGAAATCTGAAGTGAGTGATGGGTACAGAGAGGAATTGAGTGTCGAAGCAGGAACACAAAACCAACGGCGCCACCACCAACGGAAGAGTCGAAGAGGTTTAAGATTAGGGTTTTGATGGGTACAGAGAGGAAGAGGAAGGTGAGTTTGTTTGATGTGGTGGACGACTCCGCCGTCAAGATGGCCAAAACCAACGACGCCGCCACCAACAGAAGAACCAAACGCGCAGTGGAAAGAAGGACTGATTGAGGAAGAAAGACTGAGGAAGAAAGCTTCTTGTTTTTTTCGTGAATGACTGAGGAAGAAAGCTTTCAGCGTTTGTGTAAAAATTAAAGAAAAGATGGACTTTTCCCAACGGTTGTTATATAACCGATGTGAAAACTAAAGAAAAGAGGGACTTTTCCCAACGGTTGTAATATAACCGATGTGAAAGCTAAAGAAAAGAGGGACTTTTCCCAACGGTTATAATATATTAAACCCTAAACCCTTATTTTACAGGAAGTAAAAATATATTTAACCATATTAACTAGTAGGGAATTGGTTGGTTTTGGGTCTAGTTGGGCTGCAGTTGCCATGTAGATGTTTTATTACAAAGATATCATTAATTCACATCTCCCCATCATTTTCGTTTCACTTTCTAACTATTTCTCTTTTCTCTTTCAATCATATCATCAATCACACTCTCATTTTTTCTCTCATTTCATCATATCTCTTCCCCCCATCCACTTCTTTTTCATTTACAGTGAAGTGTGAACAAAACATTATGCTCTATTCAAGGGCAGAGCCAGGATTTTGACACCAAGCATTTATATGTGCATGTTTGGTAACATTCTAAAAAATTAGGGTTAAATATGTTTTTGGTCCATGAATTTTAGCTGAATTTTGGTTTTCGTCCCTCACTAGCGTAACTTCCGGATCAAGGCCTCAGACTATGGCCGACGTTTGGTTTTCATCCCTGCCGGAGGGGTGGCAGTGCACACTAAAATAATGTAAAACAAAAGTAGTGTAAACCACTATCAGACACTCATTTTTGCGACGGTTAGAAACCGTCATAAAGTGTACTAGCTGTAAAAAAAACCCTACAAAAGTGGGATGTCGAAGAATGGTTTATTTGGGTGTTTGTGTAAAATTGCTGTTATTGTGGATACTTTACAGTCCCTAATGGTTTCCAACATTTCTGTGTAGAGCTTGCATACAATAGATGAAAACGGTCGCATTCTGCAACAAACGATTTGACCAAGACTCGTTTCTCTTCTTCAACCATCTTGAAGATTCATTTCTGCTCTTCCTCATGGCGTCCCCTCCGAACTGCTTCAAACCAACACGGCCCCAAATTCGAACGCTTCCGCCAATTAAGGGTTCGCTCTGATTTCCATTTCTACTGAAATACCTCATTTCAATTCCTATGTTTCTTTTTAAGGTTGTCTCTTGGGGCTTAATATTAATCAGTGGGCTTTGGATGATTGTGTTGTATATTAGTCAATTTTCCTTACTTAGTTTATTTTCTAATCTGAATTATAGAAAGAGTGAATCCCCATTTTTTTTAGTGGGAATTGAAGCTTAGAGTTAAGATCATGAAAGCAAATATTTCAAATAATGAATGAGTGCACAAATGGGAAGGAAATAAAGAAATCTGAAGTTGACATTGGATAGTGACTGATATTATTTTGTTTTAATATAGTGAAGTAATTAACAACTAATTATGAAGTTAACAACTGATAATTGAACTATTCAAATGATACTTCCTAGGCTGTGAAACTACGTACAGTGTTTCATTTAGAATTTTGAAATACAATTAGTAATATTCTAATTCAACTTGGCACAAGCTGAGAGTACCAGACTTTGATTTCAACGTAAAACCTTGATTTATTAGACCACACTATTACAATAACCATTTTCTTCTTTCTCTCTGTGCCGCTGCATTCTCAGATATTGATGGCCGGAAAAGGAGAGGGTCCTGCTATTGGAATCGACCTTGGCACCACCTACTCCTGTGTTGGAGTGTGGCAGAACGACCGTGTCGAAATCATCCCCAACGACCAGGGCAACCTGACTACCCCCTCTTACGTCGGTTTCACCGATTGTGAGCGCTTCATCGGTGATGCAGCTAAGTACCAGGTCACCAGGAACCCCATCAACACTGTCTTCAGTAGCATCCCCATCCTTATTTAATGTTTATGTTTTAAATGTTAGTTTTTCTTAGACTTCTAGCTATGTTATGTCACTTACTTATGATACTACATCGTAAACTGTTATTTGCAATTTTTACTAGTAGTCTAGTACATAGGTTGTTACTAAATAACTGATTCTATTCAATTTTTGTTTAGCTTCATGACTTTGGTTGTTTTGCTCTCCAAAATTGCTTTGCCTTATAATTTGCAGAAGTTGCACGTTATTGTTCCTTGTTGTTTTTACTAGCTCCTAGATTGTTATTAAGTATCTAATTTGGAGTTTGGATTTTCATGCGGTTCTTTTCACTCTTGTTTTAGCTTCTTGATTTGAATTTTTTCTTACCGCACTATTGTTTTTCTACACAGAATTCGTGTTGTTAGTCTGAATCTGTGTTTGAATCTATGAATCTATTAATATTATGCAGTAGTTGTGTGCTGGAGTTATTTGTTCGATGGAACAGGATATGGTAGGTTGGAATTGACTTTGCTGTCGTTAAATGTTGAGGTAGTTTGCTTATTGGTTAATTGAATTTGTGGTTGTAGATGCGAAGCGTTTGATTGGAAGGAAATTCTCTGATGCTTCCGTTCAGAGTGACCTGAAGCTATGGCCATTCAAAGTTATTGCTGGTCCTGGCGACAAGCCCATGATTGGTGTCAACTACAAGAACGAGGAGAAGCAGTTCGCTGCTGAGGAGATTTCCTCCATGGTCCTATGGAAGATGCGGAAGATCGCCGATGCTTATCTCTGTTCCACCGTAAAGAATGCCGTTGTCACTGTCCCAACATACTTCAACAACTCCCAGCGCCAGGCCACGAAGGATGCTGGTCTAATTGCGGGCCTTAATGTCATGCATATCATCAATGAACCCACCGCTGCTGCCATTGCCTATGGCCTTGACAAGAAGGCAACCAGTTACGGTGAGAAGAACGTGTTGATTTTTGACCTTGGTGGTGGTACTTTTGATGTATCTCTTCTAACCATTGAAGAGGGTATCTTTGAAGTTAAGGCCACTGCCGCGCGGTGACACCCATCTTGGAGGTGAAGACTTTGATAAAAGAATGGTGTACCATTTTGTTCAGGAGTTCAAGAGGAAGCACAAGACGGACATTAGTGGGAACCCGAGGGCTTTAAGAAGGTTGAGGACCGCATGTGAAAATGCAAAGAGGACTCTCTCATCCACCTCACAGACCACCATTGCGATTGACTCTTTGTATGAAGGTGTTGACTTCTACACCACAATCACGCGTGCCAAGTTTGAGGAGCTCAACATGGACCTCTTCAGGAAGTGCATCGAGCCTGTTGAGAAGTGTTTGAAGGATGCCAAGATGAACAAGAGAAGTGTCCATGATGTTGTTCTTGTTGGTGGCTCTACCAGAATCCCCAAAGTACAGTCATTGTTGCAGGATTTCTTCAGAGGGAAGGAGCTCTGCAAGAGCATCAACCCTGATGAGGCTGTTGCATATGGAGCTGCAGTACAGGCCGCTATCTTGAGCGGTGAGGGTAATGAGATGGTTCAGGGTCTTTTGTTGTTGGATGTTACTCCATTTTCAGTTGGTTTGGAAACTGCCGGTGGTGTCATGACTGTACTCATTCAAAGGAACACCACAATCCCAACCAAGAAGGAGCAGGTTTTCTCAACCTCCTCAGACAACCAGTCTGGTATGATGATCCAGTTATACGAAGGTAAGAGTTCCAGGACCAGAGATAACAACTTGTTGGGTCAATTCGAGTTTTCTGGAATTCCTCCTGCTCCAAAGGGCGTTCCTTGGATCAATTTTTCCTTTGACATTGATGCCAACGGTATCATGAATGTCATTGCTGAGGATATGAGTACTAGGCAGAAGGAGATTGCGAAGATGGTGCAGGATCAACACTTGGAGGCACAATTACAACATGATACCTGTGATCAGAATATAGTACCAACTCCAAGTTTACAGTCCTTCCCTTCCGGAAACTTTGGGTCTTATTTCAACTCTACAAAAAAGGCTTCACAGAAAATTATAGAGGCCCTAAAAGATGATAATTGCTGTGTAATTGGATTATATGGAAAGAGGGGCTCTGGTAAAACAACCTTAGTGCGAGCTGAGATGGAAGAGTATGAAAAGAATTTTCCTTGAGTTATATTTCCCACCGTGTCCACTAACCAAGATATCAAGAGCATCCTAGAGGGAATTGCTAGCTCGTTGAATGTGCATTTTGAAAGAGATGACAGTGATTTCATGAGAATAGTGAAAATAATTACTGAATTGGACAGGAAGGATGGCACTACTCTCTTTATCTTGGATGATTTTCCAACAAAGTCTAAACCAAAAGAATTGGGGATTCTTTATAATAGAAAACGGTGCAAGGTTCTTTTGACCACACGTCACAAGGGAGACTGCGAGGCCATGGGATGTGACCGTTTGATTTTGCTAGATCCCTTAACTAATGATGAAGCTTTGGCCATGCTACAAAAACTTTCAGATGTCAACTCCCAGTTTGATTTATTTAAAGTGGCTCGGGAAGTTGCTTTTAAATGCAATGGCTCACCTGGTTTAATTAAAGATGTGGCATATTCCTTAAAAAAGAAATCCATTGGGAAGTGGGAAGAATCATTAGTTAGTCTAAGCCACTCAACGGCCGAATACCAAATTTTTATCAGTTTTAGAGGAAAAGATACGCGTGATATTTTCACACAGCATCTCTATGATGCTTTGTGTAAGGAGGGATTCAAGACGTTTAAAGATGATCAATCATTGGAGGATGGAGCCCCAATCGAGGATCTTCTCAAAGCCATCGAAGAATCAAGGTTTGCAATTGTTATTTTGTCTGAAAACTTTGCAGACTCTAAGTGGTGTCTTAAAGAACTTGTCAGAATTCTTGACTGCCGGAAGAGGAAGAAACAATTGGTTTTGCCAATTTTTTATGAGGTGGAACCAACCGACATTAGGCATCTAAAAGGGAGGTATGGTGAAGCCATGGGCGAACATGAAAAAGAGTTAGGAAAAGATTCTCAGATGGTACAAGAATGGGCACAAGCTTTGATTGATATTTCCTACCTAAAAGGAGAGCCTTACAAAGGGTACGTAGTAAACTTTCAATTACTTTTAGTTATATTACTAAATTTTTGAAAAAGCCATCTCATAAATTAAAAAAAAAAACTAATTTTTTATTTGTCTCAAGTAAAAATGTTATTTGAAATTTCTTCTAATAATGTTGAAATTTGAAAAAACATTTGTTAAAAAATTATCAAGAAAAATAGTTGATATATTTAATATTCTTTATTTTAACTCCTGAACCGTGTATTTTACATTAATCATTTAAATTCCTCTTTTACCCACACCTTCCTTAGGGCACAAGCTTTTACTAAAATTAATGATTAATCATCTCATTTTTATATTCAAATTATCACTTTAATTTTCTAAACTCATCTTAAATGTTTGTTATATGGAATTTTCATATTGTATCCCGTCAAAAAAGTATTAAATTTTAGGCTTAAATATGTTTTTTGTCCTTATAATATACTATCTTTAGGTTTTAGTCTTTTTTAAATATTTTTTTCGTTTTTCATCATTAACATGTCAAACGTTTTGTTTTTAGTCTTTAATGTCAAGTTTTTCATCCAAAAAGAAGGTTACAATGGAAATATCACCAAAAAAGAGAGCCCATAAGGTTCAAATAGTGTTAGTCAACAACCAAATAAAAGCAAGGTATATGTTTACGGTGGTGATGAAGCAGTCAGTGTCTATATAGTGCATGAGATTGATGATGACTATCAAGCTGGAGAACTTCTTAGTGATGCATGTGATGAGAACGGTGATGATTCTACTACACTAAGGTTTGAGAGGTTTAAGAAGGAAGATATGACACAAAGTCTCATAGATGGAAGGGGTTTAATCTTGGATCTGCTTGTGTTAGTATTTGATGAAAAAATTGACGTCAAGGACTAAAAACAGAACGTTTGATATGTTGAGGATGAAAAAAAAAAATATTTTAAAAGGACTACAAACGGTAAGTGGGTATGTTATAACGACCAAAAACATATTTGCCTAAATTTTATTACCGTTTTACCCAATTCATTTTCAATTAAAAAATTATTACCTTCAAATTTTAAATTAAAAATTTATCACTTTCAAGTTAAAATTTTAAGTAAGAGCTTTTTGTTTGTTTTAGCTTAAAAGTTATTTTTATGCTAAAAATTGTTATAATAAATATGTTAAAAAATGATCTTACTTAAATATTTGATGAGTTTATTTAATATAGATTTGCATCTTTGAGCATTTTGTACCGAAAAAATATAGATTTTGCAGTGTAATTTTTTTACACAAACGTCTAATCATATTTTATCAATTACTTTTTTTTTTGTAATTTTAATTTAATTATGAAGTGGTAAAATTGAAAAACTTTAAGATGATGTTTGTGTAAGAAAAATTTTATACGGTCAATGATCAGTTATTAAAATCATATTTTATTACATTTCATGTTGATTAAAGAAGTTCAAAAAAAAATCGTTTAAAAATTGATCATAAAAGATAAAATATTTAAGGGTTAAATAAGTTATTGGTTGATTTTAGTTTCTCAAATATTTTTTCTTGAAATGAATTCCAAATTTTGAAAATACACATGTTTGAGTCCTCCAAAGGGACTAAAACCAAAATTCAAATGCATATACAATTTCGAGGAATCAAAATATTAAAGAAGTAATTCTTTAAAAAAAAATTGACAATCTCTTTAGTACCCCGTTAAATGTGAAGGGTTTCATTCATTTTAGTCATTTTTTCTCCATAATAAACTTTTTAAGATTAACAAATTAGTCCTTTATATGGTAAAAAATGAACTAAAGAGTATAGTCCTTTGGAGGATCATAACACACATAAGCAGGGAGCATTACTTTGAATTAGTGATGATAGTCTTGGCTTTTACGTTTTTGCTCTTTTTCCCCTATACTGTAACTCTTTCTTTTTTGTTTTGCTATCCCCTGCTTTCTATCTACTTTTCTGTAATGTTTTGAATTATCTATCTTGTAATTGAGTTGCACCCCTTGTGCCCTTTAATAATAAATCATGGCTTATCAAAAAAAACTATACCCTATTATTTTCAATGGGTTCTGGAGCAATGCCCATTTTTTAGGTGTTGGTTCTAGGGGGCAAAACATGAGTATTTTCATAAGTTGGGGATGCATTTCAAAGAATAAATTTTTGTGAGACCAAACCCAATAATTCTCTGTTTGGTAGGAACAGAAACGTATTTAACCCATTATTTAAAACGATTTATGAACTAAAGTCAAATACTTTTTTTTTTTATACATCAGAAAAGAGTCAAATATTTTTTATTTGTTTATATAAATCAAATCAAATTTTAAAGATGGGAGAAATGTTTTATAAAAGTTAAAAAAAAAACTTTTAATAAGTAATCTTTGTGTAAATCATAAATGATATGGTGTTACATTTTTACAGGACCACAGATCAATTTATTGGAAAGATCATAACATTTGTCCATAATAACAGACATCGTTTGCATATACAAAACATGTATATAAACTAGAATGAAAGACTCTTGCTTCTCTTACAGCGAGTGTGGCACGAGACAGAGTTTGTTGTAAATGGTTAGTGTCATATATAGATTTTGGTTGTAATTATTTACACATTTATTCAATATTATTTTACTCATTGGAGAAAAGTTTTTTTTAACGCGAGTTTTTTATTTCTTTTTAAGTACTCTATTTGGAAGAATTTATTTGAGCTTGTTTTATGACATAATTAATTGTTTATGATGGGAAAAAATAACTAAAGGTCCTAATTAGATACTCATGTCAGATTATCAGGGAATGAATTGGAATCAGTAGACATACCTGTCTCCATTGGATATGTGATGATGAACTGGTCGTGGGTTATGATCTTCCACAGACTAGTCTCTTCCTCAATGGGTTCTCTCTCTACTGATGGGAATGGAGGAGATGAGTGACTTGTAAGATTAGCCTTGGGGACCAAACCCTATGATCTTTATATAAAAATCTAATTAGAGCCCCATTAACTCTAATTAGGTTTACTATTGGGAGGTTATACATTGCAAAGCCCATACCGGCATAGGATGTAAATTGAGCTTCTTAATTAGATCACCCTATCAGCCCAATACTTATTATTAGCTTAAGCGTAAATGTCTTAATTTGTAAACCTTATTTAAAAATAACCCAACAATCTCCCACTTGGGTTACAAATTAATTCTAATGACAATTACGCTTGACAACCTTAGGTGCGCACTAAACTTGCTAAAAAAAACATCATCTTTAATCAATCTGGTCCATCTCCTATACCAATATGAGACCAAAGCGACCTTCATTACATTTATCGTAACTAGATCCATCAATGACCACCATATCAAATATATTCAATGACATAGATCAGGTATGGATGTGTAACTGGAAATTACATGCAATGTGATCTTAATCATGCCTATTTCCAATTGGTCCTTTATTCTTGAGTGAGATCAAACCTTAGTCTTTCAAACTTGATGTCAAACCACAATTGAAAGATTAAACATTCAGAGTAATACACATAATAAAACCATCAACTTAACTCTGCAGAAAAACTGATCATACATAAAGTAATACAATAGTGTCAATGAAAACTATCAATCATAGAAACAAACTCCCACTAAAACTTCATATTATCAATTATGACAACACCCATATGAGCAGTATACTCCTGAAAGACCTTGTGTGTCATACCTTTAGTAAGTGGGTCTGCTAGCATTGAGTTTGTTCCAATATGCTTAATAGACACTATTTTACTCTGAATCCTTTCATTAACAACTAGAAACTCAATGTCTATGTGTTTAGACTTTGAAGAGCTTCTATTGTTATTCGAATACATGACTGTGAATAAATTGTCACAATAAATCTTTATTGGTCTTTCAACTTCATAAGAAAACACATACACGCACAGCCTAGTGACAATATTTCGCAGCCATGTCACATAATGGTTGCCTCATAACAAGCTATGCATTATACCGCCATAATGAAGAGAGCTACAAGTGTTAACTCAACACTTTTCCAAGATATAGCTTCTCCATATAGCATGTAAACACAACCAGAAGTGGATCATTTATTCCTTGGCAACCCGTAAGATCAGAGTTAGAATACCTAATGATCTCCAAATTTTCTAACTTCTTATATGCTCATGTAATCTTTTGTCTTTTGTAAGTACCTCATAAACTGTATGACTGCGTTTCAATGATCCAAACCGAGGTCACTTATAGCGATGATTTTAAAGTTCAGGGTCGATTTCAGGTTTTCAGACCAATTTTGGAATTTTGAGTCGATTTTAATGTTTAGGGTTGATTTTAGGGTTTAGGGCTGATTTTAAGGTTTCCTGCCTTCCACAGCTTGCCTTGCCCGTTTCAATGATCTGAAAATCTTGCTGTCATTCAAATGCACCCCAAATCTCTCTTCATGATATCAAAGGCTTCATGGTGTGTTAGGGTAGGTTGAGTTTAGAATCTATTTTCAAGCTTCTAGGTGTTCTATCCTGTGAACATTGAATGGGGTAGAGTACCCAAAGTGTGAGGAAAACGGTATGAATGCCTTAGAGAGAGAAGCTCTAACCTCTTAGAGAGAGAGAGAGAGAGAGAGAGAGAGAGAATAACTGAATTTCAATCTTAATATTTCTCCAATAAGCTAAGAGTCCTTTACAATTAGTGTCCGCCTCCTATTTATAGAGGCTGAGTTGGGCTTTCGCGCCTTTAATCTATCTAAATGGGCCAGTTGGGCCTCGAGGAGAGAGGCCCAAGTCCCTGGCGCGCTCCCTGTATGAGGTTAGCGCTCCTGGGCGAGGGACCCTGGGGTCTTGCCCAGTCCACAAGACACCGAGCTCGAAGCATGACAGCTAAGTGTGTCTTTAAGCAGAAAAGCTAAGGCGAGCGCCGTAAGAAAAACTAGCCAATGCTAGAACCTAAAGTTTTTAATAAAATGGAGAACAGTAGCCAACATGGCTTAGAGAATAAAGCATCTAAAATCTATACATTCCAGACTTTTTTCTGCGTCTCCCCCTTCCGGGCGAACAGTGTCTACAAGTGGTCTTGTGGCAATAGCTTTTGGCGCGCTCGCCCCATCGTAGCCATGCACGTGTTTTGATCCGCAACACTTAGACACGTGTTGAGCGCTGACGTAGTGTTAAGGTCAGCAAATCCCTAGAATCCCAACCGCTATCCCGCTATCTCTGAAACGTCCCCTCGAATCTTTGTGAAGCCTGTCGTTCCGAATTTGGCCCAATAAGCTTTAACTGTGGTAACTTTTCATTTAATGCATCCTTCCCATTTCTTTTACTTCTATCGCGTGTCCGCTCCGCCGTCGCCACCGCGCAGCTGGGTTTCCCTGGAAGCCAGAGAGGGTCGCCAACGCTTTAAACCTTTCTAGCCCACCATTACTGTTGACTTGGCTCGAAAGTTCTTCAGGGTCGTAGTGTCCCACGAGTATCCCGAAGTTTTCACTCATAGGGATGGCACTGCCCGTTTTCCCCTCTACTGGACTCAGGAGGTGTGCCAAGTAATCGACCCACCCGGGGACTCCCTGACCCCAGAAGACAAAGCTGTCATCGACTTCCTGGCCAGACTTCCGGTTTTAGATTGCTCCCGCGTGATTGGTAAATCCTTCTTCCCTATTTATTTCGTGTTTTTCATTTCCTGCTAGCTTATCCTTGCTCTCTTTGCCTTAGGACAATTACATCATGCCAACGGGGAGCTTCTGACCTCCTTTAAGAAGAGGAGAAATGTCTCGTTTCCTCCACGGGTGAATTTAAAGAGCGACAAGACGTCCCTGCTGAAGATCCAGGCGAGTGGGAAACAGCCTATTGGCGAGGAAGACCCTTGCCCTTCCCCAAAGAGACTACACACCGCACCTGCTGCATCGTCCTCTGGTAAGGAAGATTCTAATCCCAAGTTAAACCACCCTAGTGAACCTTCGAAGGCGATACCGGCCCCTCCGCCGAACATCCAAAGCAACTTACCTGACAAACCCTTCTCCCCTTCAGCGGTTGCCCCGCCGTCTCTCGGTCAAAGCTCTGCGCCTCCTACCAGCGCTCCACCGTCCCTAATTATGACACCAGCTCAAGTGGCGAGGATGGATGAGGTAGCGAGGCGATATGGCCTAGACAAAGTTTTAAAAGGTGCATTGGCGACAATTCTCCACGCCTTTCATTGCTTTAACCGGTCCGCCCAGGATGCTGATGGATTGCAATCGAAAGTGGCTCGCCTCCGCGCTCTTAATGCTAAATTATCCGAAGAAGGCGAGGCGCTTCATGCTCAATTGATTGCCAAAGAAACCTCCTGCTCCCAAGAGCGGGCCGAGCAGGCCAGCCGCGCGGCGGTGAGCCTAAAGTTCCGAGATAAGAGAATTTCCGATTTGGAAGAAGCCCTGGCGGAGCTGCGACAGGAGGTGCAACTGGAAGCTAACGCGAAGGCAGACATGGTAGCTTCCAAAGACCAAGCCCTTTCTTTGTTGGAGGCTGACCTTGAAAACCTTCGCCTTGAAATGGCGAAGAGAGACGAGGCCTTATCCTTGGCGAAGACTCAAGCCCAACTTGACGTGAAGGCCTTGGAGGATAAGATGACATCAGATGCTGTTGCAAATGCCGTTTTCGAGCGAGGTCGTGGCTTTTTCCTCGCCAAAGCCCAAGTTGAACACCTCCACCCACTGATCGACCTTCGCCAGATGGGGGCGTTCAAAAAGGTTACCTCCTCAGGATTGGTTGGGACCGAGGATCCCCCAGGCTTCTTCGCCGAGCATTTCCTGACCGAAGAAGATGTAGAGCAATAGGTCAATTCTGTACCGATAATTTGTTCCCTTGTTGTCTTGAATGAGAATTCCAAATTCTTTTTGCATCTTATGTCTATTTCTCCTTTTGTCCATCTTCTCTGCCGATGCTGTTCTTGTTACAATCTTTGGGCATGGATATCCCGCCAAGGATGTTCTGTGCTGCAAATCATGCGAGTAAAAAAATAACCGAGTTAGTAAATCGTCACGACGTAAACAGATAAATGAAGAAATGAAGGAATAATTAAATGAGCGAAGGATAGTTAAGCGGGCGAGGCGGGCGGCCCGCTACTTATCTTCGCCTTTCGTTCTTCGTCGCCTAGCTCATGTTTTCAGTGCTAGTCTCCCAGTTTTGTATGAGTAATTTTCGAGAGTGTGCTACGTATAACTAGGACTTTCGCTCGGTATTTTACCGAGGCTTTTGTTCGCACCAATATTTCCCGTAAGAGCAGGTGCGGCCCCTCCAGCCTTATTAGGTGGGGACTTACAATTGCTCGGGGCCCAATGACCATACGAGTTTACCCGAGACTTTTGGCCTAGTTAAAAATGCTTCCCGCGTTTCAAGAAGACTCGACTCGCCCATATTTCGGGGAGGTTCTTCGGATAAGGAGCTTTATTCGCGCACGCCGCCAACGAGTGGCGACGGGAAGCTCATCCGCACACGTCGTCTGCAGGGGCTACGGTCAGCGTCGGACTTTCCGGAGCGATCCCAAGACATCAAGGTCATGTTGGGATCGCCACCTTCAGGGAATTTTTCCCACTAGGCTGCCGTCTCAGTTCGATAGCTAGGAGTATTGCTAAGAATATCCTTTTGTATTTGATTTGTTTAAATTTTTACATCAAGGGATGCCTCGTTAAAAAACTCCCGTGTCGGAGAAAAGGAGTGCATCTTAATTTTTAGTCCTAGCTTCCTGGTTGTTTCCTTGGTCAGAGTATTACACCCAGTATTCCATCCTCGTCGCCTTGCCTGACTTTCTTGTCGTAGGAAGGAATCCATCGTTGCTCGTCCTCCCACTCGGCGTGCCGGGCTGACTTCATTGACCTCTCACTTCCATCCACTAACTGTTCGCATTTCCTCTTATCCTGGCGATTCTCCCGTTGTTTGTCCTTTTCTCCAGCCTTCCTAGAGAGCTGGTCTAATATGGGCAGCTCCCTGGAAATGGTTCCTCCTTGTTCCCCACTAAAGAGGTTGACGTTGTCCTCTACCAGCTTACTTAAGCGTCGCTCTTGCTCGATGGTGAGCCTGGGCTCGATCGCCAATATACCTCTACTGGTATCGTTCATGTCCCATCTCTCGTTGTACCACTCACTGTCTATTTGGGTAGAGGGTACACTATTCCCCTTGTCCTGTTCTTTCCCTTTCTTCGCCCCGTTCATCTTCTTGCCGACCTGCTTTCTTAGTTCGCCCGAGGTGCTCTGGCTCCGTACCGCTGGATGCCCTTGCTCGCCTCCAGCCACTCGAATCTCATGACACCTGTGTCCGCCGTCAGCTCCCCTTCTACCATACAAGTTAAGGCAATGGTTGCGGCATTTCCTCGCCCCTTCTTGGTCTATTGCTATCCTCCCTACCCTTCCGTAGGGTAGCGGGTATTTTACTGCAAGGTGGGTCGTGGATATAACTGCATGGAGGCGATTTAAGGTGTTTCGCCCGATGATGACGTTATAAGCTACCACGACTTGTAGGACCAAATATCTTATCTTCAAAAGCTCGGCGTCCTCGCCCACTCCAAAAATTGTGTCCAATTCCACATAGCCGCGTACCTGATGTAACACCCTGATTTCGGTGGCGTCACTTTAGTAACCAAAATGAAAATGAAGCGGAAAAATGTGAATATTTTTTTTTCGATTTGTTTAAATGATAAAATAAAGACTTGTCGAAATAAAGACTTGTCGAAATAAAGACTCTACAGCGAAAGATAAACATAACAAATGTAAAATATATTTACAGCCCCCGCTGTAAGTAGTAAGCCACGTCACGAGTATCCTCCAGTGTCGAGAAAGTAGTGCCCGTGGGCAAATATGTACAAACCAAAATAAAAGGTCAAGTGTTCGTAATACAGTCCTCCAAAACAAAAGTATGTCAGCCCAAAACGGCCTAAACAAGACCTCCTAGTCCGACCAACTCTCTGTGATTTCCATAAAGAAAACCACACAAAAAGCTAACGGTCGGGGACCTACCCTGCCCCAAAATATGAACATGACGTCCAAAGCTATAACGCTACTCCTACCCTAATCCTGTCCAGAGGAGTACACCCCAGCACTCCCAACTACATACTGGCATGATCGTCGTCTGAATCAGAATCCAGGACGACTAGGTCAATGTCTGCAACCATCCCCTCTCTCGCTACTGCAACATGCTCCTGGGCTGGTTTCGCGGGTCCGGGACCTGATCCAAAGTCATCAATAACAACAACAGTAGGTGAGCTAGAGTCCGATGAAATCCCTCCCACAGGCTCCTCCTCCAAGGGGTCCTCGTCGTCGGAAGACGACGGTGGTGGTGGTGCTTCTACACCGGGTCCACAGTGCACGCCGGGTGGCAGGTTAAAGCTGACAGTGTAACGCCTCAGTACTCCCTCCGTCAAATGTCCCAGACTGTCGACACGATCCTCCATTATTCTCCCCGAGTAGATCGTTCTGTGGCCAGCGGGGTCGACCACCCATGAGTCGGGGATCTCCTGATCAAGCATCTTAAACCTAGTCCCCCCCGAAGGGTGGACCATCGTAAACCAATCCGCCATGGACATCTGACAATGGGCGTAGTCCGCCAAAACACAAACAGCAGATGCGAGGGTCAACTCAAGGAATTACATAAGTAATACACCCAGTAGATAAAGTTTAAGGGATAACTACTTAAGCTTAGAAGTTTGTGATAGCATTATAAATTGTGTATCTTCCAATTGAATGTAAATGATAATTACTGACAAATAACATATATCAAGTAAGATTAACAAGTAACAATCATACTCGGCAACTAAGTCAGTATGCATGGTGCATGAATGATATGACGAGGAACAAGATGCAATCCGGAAGGATGGGCACCAACGAGTCAATCCTAGCACCGGCCACAATGGGACCATTTCCGCTCGGGCGTCTCTTACACCAAACAAAATGTAGTCAGATCAGCAGTATACCCGCAGGACTGCCATTTCTGTATGCTACTAAGAATCACCGCAGTGTTCTTATGTGGAAATCCGGGTCTTATGACCATTTTGGAATCCACCGAGGTCCGGCATCCCACCGTGTATAAACCTCAAAATGTGTGAATGAATGCAACGTGATTAGCCAAACAACGTCTCCGACCTCACTCATCACGTCGTCACGTGTTCTAGCTAACTTATTGTCTCTAAAAAGAATACCCTAAGGTAAATGTCGATTCTGTGACAAAAGACAACTAAATATAAAAAGAGTGCAATCACTCGTGATAACTTCTCAAGTCATCCGACTCATCTAATTCCGATGGTCAAAAACTGCTCAGCGAGCAAAGAGTACTAATGTGCTTGGGACTTATAGTTCCCCGGCTTATCCTTTAGATAGCCAAACAAATAAACCGCTCATCGAGAAAAAGAGTATCAACATACTCAGAAACTTATTAATTTCTCCGAAACTTGGATTCGGCGACACTTCTCATTTTCCAAAACTAATATTCAAACCCTAAGCTTTCATCTGAGATTGTTATCATTATTTAAAGGGTTCAGAGGTTGTTTAGCGTATTATGAATTTTCCTTGTAAAATAGTTTCCATTTAGTTTTATCTCCAATCTTATGAGTTTAAAAGATCCCATAATCCCAAGTAACTCCCAGAGAAGGTCTTGATCCATTAAAAAAATAACAAGGCCCGAACCTCCGTTCGTCCCGTCAAACTTTCCCAAAATCTCATGATGAGTGTGGCATAACTGCCCGTTATCCTCACTCTGACGTACAACAAATATATGTGTAATTGCGTAATCAAAGTAACACAACCCAACAGTCATGGCACATATATCAACACATCCTAGATTAACCATTTAGCACATAGCATGTGAATCAATATCAACAACAATTCAAGCGATAAATAATCAACAATGTCAGCCGAAGCCTTAGAAAACGGAGACACACGTCTCAATTAGTTCACTAAGCCGAAGCCTCTAGAAAACATTTCCCAGTCAATCACAATCAAGTGCATAAACAATAAATCAAGTCGAATTCGTCGACGCCTAAAGCATTAGCTAGTATTCAGTGAGTAGCCCTCACCTGTAGTTCCTCCAGTGCGATCCTGCAGCGTTCCTTCACGATCTCCTCCTTCCGCTCCACGGAATTCCTCAAACGAACCTTAGAGCGAAATCACATAATTCAATCACAATCAGTCAGAAACTCAGCAAACAATAATTACTAAGGTTACACGAAGAATTATAAACTCCGAAGTACGATAATCTAACGCGATAAGACGAGTTTTCGAAAAAGAGAAATTTTCCTCCCCCCCTTGAGGTGCTCTCGGCCACACACATGCAAATGTGTCCGGCGCTTTTTCTTCGATCAAACTTGATTCCTAGGTTATCATTAGTCGTAACTAAGGCAAATTAAAGCTCGGAAAAATTATCGGATCGAAAACTGACGCAGGGGTATTTTGGTCAGTGTTTTTAGCTCGGAAATTCAAAATTGGAATTTCGAAAAACAAATTAGATGGGGACGTCACCAATGACGTTTATGACAACTAATCCTACTGGCGCTAAGCTCAGTCGAGAGTTTTAAGTCTAAAGGGCGAAACTTTAGCCGAAAAATGGGTTTTTGAGCAGAATTGAAGCTCGGCGGCGATTCAGCGAGATTCGGCGAAATGTAATCCGCTAGAAGTACTCTTGGGTTAGTAGAGAATAGGTTTAGACAGAGAAATCAAGTTATTTGGACAGTTTTACAAAAAGCTCGAAACTTTGAGCACAGAAAGACATAGAGAAAAGCGACAGAATTGACGATCAGAGGTAAGGAATAACATCTATACCTCGAGGTCTTCGCGTAGCAACTGTCGGTGCAACGATCAGGCAAGAAACGGCGAAAATAACTTCCTCCCCTTCTCCTCTCAAGCTCGCGGGTTTAGTGTTGATGGTGGTGATGAAGTTTTTTATTTTTCATGCTATTTATAGAAGATGGAAAACGCGGGAAAAATGAAAATTTCGCGATTCCGATTTTTCCTGTGCATTCCTCTGTGAATTCTAAGATAGGTTCTGGAGACAGAATTCCAGAACTCGAAACAGGTTTCTCAGAATTAAAGCAAACGATCCAAAGTCGGTGTAAATCTATTTTACCCGAAAAACTACTTTGTGCAGTTGATGTCGGATGAGAAAACTTCTTTCTGAAGAAAGATTAGAAATATCGAAAGAAATAGGTACACACGTGTGGAATCTTCGTTTGAAGCTCCGAATAGAAAAAGTCTTCATCGACAGTTTATTTTAAGGTTCTTGAGCTATCAGGGATTTAGTTTCGGCAAACTTCCGAGAATTAGATTCGGACGTTCATACATTACAGGGTTTCGTATCGAAACGCTTGTCATAGAAAGGATTAAGAGAAGTTCTAACATTTCTCTGAAGATTTTTTGAATTAGTTTCTATCGTGCCTTTAAAGGTAAATTAGTCGTTTATTAACGCTCTAGTCCTAGGTATAAGCGAATATTACTTGCGCTATAACTTATATCGATTCTAATGTTATCCTTAGCCTTTTCCTGAACTTTCTCCTTCATAAATTTATTCCATTTGATGAACACTTGTTCAGTTTTCCTTCACGTTACATCGAAACTAATCGTGAATAGGAATTTTATCGATTTATTCTAAGCTTAAAAACTTGGGTCTCACACCTGAACTTGCTTCCCCGAAAATCCTACCAAATTTTCTGTGTATGGCCTTAAATCCTCGTCCCTCAGTCCCAACTGCTCAAATGCGTTCCCGTAGATTATGTCGGCCGAGCTACCTTTGTCCAATAGCACCCTCTGCACATTGAAACCTCTGATTCTCACCATTACCATTAAGGGGTCATCTGTATGGGTCTTGATTCCCTCAAAATCTGCGGACGATATTACTATGTCTGGGTGTTCGTATCCAGGCCGAGCTGGACAGCCTGGCATCGATGTTGTTACCCCTGCCTGTCTTTGCCCTATTGTTGATACGCCATCGCCACCCTCGCGACCCCCGACAATGATCACGTTAGCTGTTTCCACCGTTCCTTCGCCCTCGCCGCTCTCGCCTTCCTCAGCTTCCTTCCTCTTCGTCGCCCATGGCTGTCTCGCCTTGAGTAGCTGTCTGATTTGACCCTTAAGCGTAAAACAGTCGGTGGTGTCATGGCCTTCCAAGTTGTGGTACTCACACCATTTGGGCCGATTCTTCGCCTCGCACCCTAGGTCCATTCTGCACTTGCCTTCCCTGTTCATGTCCTCAATTCCTGCTTTCAAGAGTAATTTTGTCAATTCCTTACCTGAGCGCCCCTTCGGCCTCGTTCGCTGGTTCGCCTCGGCTGTTCGGCGAGAACGCCGATTGAGTCGTCCTCCCTTGTTATTCTTAACAGATCGACCAACTTTTTTTAACCTTTTGCTCGCGACTTGCTTCCTCATCCTGTACCCGTTTTCTCGCCAGCGCCACATTCACCGCCCTCTCTTGCTTCCTTTTGTGTGCTTCAATTTCTTCTTCTAGGATGCAGTCTTGCGCTCGGGCGCGGACTTCCATCATTGAGCATGCCAGGTCCCTACTTAGTTCGCGACTAAACTTTCCCCGGGATAAACCGCCTTTGAAAGCGCACACGCACATGCGTGGCTCCAGTTCCTCAAACCTTGCGAATGCAACACTGTATCTTTTCATATATTGTTCCAAGGTTTCACGCTCCTGCTGCCGCATGTCAAACAGATCCTCGATTGTTCTCGCGGAGAAATGGTCAATGAATTTTCATGAGAAGTCGCGGAACTTGGCTAGGGATCCTTGAGGCAAAGCCACAAACCAATCCATAGCTGCTCCTCGGAGTGTGGAAGGAAACATTCTACACTTTACTGCGTCGGAAACCGCGCTCATCGCCATCTTTGCATTGAAAAGAAGCAAGTGATCCTTCGGATCGGTTTTCCCGTCGGACGCTTCCAACGCGAGGTGTGTCATACCGTCCGGCACAGTCACCTCTCGTACTGCTGCCGAGAAAGGCTTGACCTCAACAGCGGCCTCAGCTTCCTCTTCTTCTTGATTCCACTGCCGAAGGTGATAGTACCTCAATTGTTCCTGCAGGCACTCATTTTGCAACCGTAAGTCACCGCTTAGAGCACGACGTGCTTCTGCACGGCGGTGTCTATCCAATCTCGAGGTGCGCGGGGAAGAAATGTAACTTCGCTCCGGTTCCCTGCCACGTCGTTGGCGAGATGGCTCCATCAGGCTCTGTTGATGAACCGAGAATTCAACCGCAAGCCTCTGAATCGCACGAATTTTCACAGAAACTTGAACTTCCCGAAATCAAATTGCGAATCGCGCGGGAACCAAATCACGATCTACCAAGAAAAACTGAAGAGAAATCGCACAGAAAATCGAGCTTCACGCAACTGAATCACGATCCACGTAGTCCGGGAATCGAAATCTACCGTTCCCCACAGACGGCGCCAAATGTTCTATCCTGTGAACATTGAATGGGGTAGAGTACCCAAAGTGTGAGGAAAACGGTATGAATGCCTTAGAGAGAGAAGCTCTGACCGCTTAGAGAGAGAGAGAATAACTGAATTTCAATCTTAATATTTCTCCAATGAGCTAAGAGTCATTTACAATTGGTGTCCCCCTCCTATTTATAGAGGCTGAGTTGGGCTTTCGCGCCTTTAATATATCTAAATGGGCCAGTTGGGCCTCGGGGAGAGAGACCCAAGTCCCTGGCGCGCTCCCTGTATGAGGTTAGCGCTCCTAGGCGAGGGACCCTGGGGTCTCGCCCAGTCCACTGGGTAACCCACTTTGTGTTTGCTTGCTTATTCTTGAATGTTCTACAACAAGTGTGTGTTCCATAAAATGTCTTCACTTGAAAACTTAGTTGTGGCTTACTCCAAGCACATAATATCTTCTTAGGGCATTCATCATATTTGTAAACAACCCTGACCCTCTCTTTGTCATTTTCACCCATCTGATCTGTCTTTCTGCATCTTTAGTGTAGTATTTGACAATTTGACAACATGCATGAATGACCCCAAGCCAGCAAACTCCATCCCAAGCTCTAAGTACACATTCCCAAACCTAGCATCGTCTCTATATTGAGGGAAAACTGATCTCTTGCTTGAGTTTTCTTCAGCACCTGAGCTGGCAGGGTTGTGTAGCTCTTCACTATGATAACTCAAGCCCCCTTTTTCACAAGATCACTCCTGTTGTTGAACCTCTAATGGCTCATATCCACTGTCAGTTTCAGAATTAGCATTACCTTCATAATTTCCGCCCCCAATCAAGAGATTTTGTTTCAATGCTATCAACCTCTGGCATGGGCTTCTACCCCCTACTGGGCTTCGTCCCCTTACAAACCTTTTTTCCTTTCTCATCCATCATTTCCTTGTCAGCATTATTATTTTCACTATCATCACCTTCCAACATCTAATCAGTACCTGCATCATCATGTGCAGGTGCAGGTTCAACAATATATTTATCACTCTCAATATGATGCTCAAAGAACACATTAATCTCCCAGTTGTTTGACCTAGCTACTATAAATATGTATGTTATAAAATCATCTCCAATAACTTGAATTAGATCAACTTAACATCAGTTTAAGTATTCCTCCACCAAATTTTCTCAAACCTGGGATAACAATGTGTTTCAGCCAAGTCCTCCAACATAAATATGTTAAAGGTGTCACAACCAATGTCTTCCCAAACACACATCTGACCACCATAATATCTCACACCTCCAGTATCCTCCTCCACCATAAGCTTTCCTCCATGGTGTAATATACGTGTCATTTTGTAATCCATTTACATTGAACATAACACAAGCACAAAAGTAACAACATCAAAGTTTCAATATTACAAATTTGGGGGTTTTCTGATTAGAACACAATCATAACCTTCGAAGCACAAAACCAACTGATGGTATCCTCACAAACTGTAAGAGAATTTGTTTCTCATTCCCATGTATGATAACCACCCAAAACCCAAAATTTTTCCACCACTCCAACACAACCATTATACCATTTCTTCCTAAACCCTAAACGAAAGCTATATGCTAAACTAACACACTAAAATGTTGAAATTAGACTCTACCGTACCTCAACAAAGAATGACTTTAAAATAACAAGTGCATACCTTCACGTCGAGGACGAAGAACCTAGTGCAACCGTCTTCGTTCCTTCCTCCTCTACAACCACCATAATGCATCGAAGACTCTTCCATTGCGATGTCAAGCCCCATTCGCTAGATTTCCTCTTTGCTCTCCCAAGGAATGCTTGTTGCTTCTGGAACGGGCAAGGAAGATGGAGACTGAAGTTTCCTCTTTTAGAACCACTCGTTTCAAGTACCAAAGGTGGCAAGGACGTATTTGCCCGAATAATGGTCAAATCAAAGCATGCCTGCCACCGCATCAAGGACTCATCTGAAAGAAAGATTTGGGGGGGGGGAATGTATTGGGTGCCACGAGGATCAACTGACACATGTGCTTTGTTGTTCCAAGGACGAATGGAAAATAGTGAAAAGGACCAACCTGAATTGACTTGGCAAGTTGGAGGAGTTATGGAGCTATTTTTCAAGTAGAGGGGACCAGACTGCACTAAGTTCAAGGACCAACTTGGGTATTCACTCCTAAGAAATAAAAAAATTTCAATGTTTCTACCTTGTACTAAATCATCAAAGGAGATGCTTGATATCAATGTGTTGTAAAATCTCTCATTGTTTCATTCCTTACCTTTTAGGTAGTCCACCCTAGTGGACACCCTATTGTTCATAATTTATTTATTTATTTTGCAGTAAACTATCTTGAACTTTACTCACCTGCGACTTAAGCCCTCAACTTTTAAAAGATATTTTTATAACCTTTCGCTTTTTAAGTGTGCAAAATTACCTTTCTGTTAACATTTTTGTTAAATTTTAACAAAATTTGTCACATGACATTTTCTCTCCCTAAATTACCTCTATAAATGAATCAGTGATAAATGCTTAATTTCTTTCCACATTTTTTCCTACATTTTTTTTCATTTAGCCATGTTTGGAAATTTATTAGATTTATGACAACACATCTATCGTTTCTTATTAACGAGTTATTAATTACTAGTTTGTTAAAGGCTTTTTTCTCCTAAACATTCATCACATAATTCAATTTCTACTATAAGATCTACTGAGACGATTTCTGATAATGAACTGACTAATGGTAATGAAGACAAGCTTGTTATCGAGGTCTATTTCAATTTCAATCATTAAATTGAAAGACTATTTTTTATATTGGTTTGGATAGGATATTAGAGGAAGGATATGTAAGTATTGTTGGGAGTAGTAGTCCTAACTCCTAAGCTAAAGCAGAAGAATGTGGTAGATTTAGGGATGTGCTATTGAGAAGAATACTATACTAGAATTTACTTTGCTATTTTATTAGTATGTAACCAATAAATTACCAAACATGGCTATACAAGAAAAAAAGGTGAGGAAAAAAATCTAGCAAGAAACCAAGCATTTTTTTTTCATTTATTCATTAAGAGGGGTAATTCTGGGAGAGAAAATGTCATGTGCAATTCATGTGACAAAATTTAACAAAAATGTTAACAGAGGGTTGATTTTGAGAACTTAAAAAAGTTTATGGTTATAAATAGACATTTTAAAAGGTAAGAGTTTAAGTCGCACATAAGCTAAATTTCAAGGTAGAAATTTGCGTTTTCATATATATATATATTCTTAACAGTTGCTACTCTTGGAAAATTAGGAAGAAATGTTGCAAAAGTGGAAGAACCATTGCTTTGAAAAAGTAAAATTTCCGGTAGACCTTCGGTGAAATCTAATGTCGGGTTTGCTTCCCAAGGTTAACACAGTCACATGCAAGGTATTGTGTGCACTCATAATCTAAACATGTTGGAGTCTCTACAACAATGTTTAGAAAAGAAAATGAGAAGAAGACATTATTTCATTTTCCATCACTAAAGGGAGAGGAAGATACTTCCTTTTCTTTCCCACTATTCTCTTTCATTTTTCTCTTATAAGATGGTGAAGCGTTTTTTACTTCCAACCATTATGCTATTCTCCAAGCCCAACAAAGATAGCATTTTTTTTTGAACAGGAGATATAGCATTTTAAAGTTATTAAAAGGATGATTGAAACTTGAAGTACAAAATGAAACTGGTGCTCTCCAACGTATCGTCCAATTAAGAGGAATAAAGCTAATATTCTAATACCACAAGACATTTAACGGTTGAATTCATGTGAGTATGTAACTGAAGGTAAAACTTTAAAACTCAATTAATCTATTTGAAGAGGTAAAGAAACGGAAGCCACAAATAAATACAATTGAAACAGTAAGATTAATTGTGTCTTTGGCTAGTTGGCATAGATGGAAACTTTGGCAGTTAGATGTGAAATCAGCGTTTTTAAATGGTCATCTTGAAGAAGAGGTCTATGTTTCTCAACCTCCTGGTTTTGAGGTTGCTGATAGTGATGGAAAGGCTTTGAGATTGAGGAAAGCCCTTTATGGCTTAAAGCAAGCTCCAAGGGCATGGAACAAAAGGATTGATTCTTTCCTCACTCAAACTGGCTTCAGGAAGTGACTTGTTGCATGTTGTCTATGCTGATGTCTGTGGACCATTTGAGGTTCCCTCAATTGGTGGAAACAAGTATTTTGTACTGTTTGTGGATGAATTCAGTAGGAAAATGTGGATTTATTTGATCAAGGCTAAAAGTGAAGTGTTCTACAATTTTAAGAACTTCAAAGTTCTGACTGAAAAGCAATCTGGAAAACAGCTTAGTGCTTAGAACTGATGGAGGTGGTGAATTTACTTCCACTGAATTTGAAAGATTTTGTACTGAGAATGGAATAGCTCATGAGGTGACGGCTCCCTATACACCTCAACACAATGGTGTTGTGGAAAGAAGAAACAGGACCATAATGAATATGGTGAGAAGTATGCTAAAAAGTAAGGGGTTGCCAAACAGTTTCTGGGGAGAGGCTGTTGTTACTGCCACCTATGTGCTGAATAGATGTCCTACACTCAAGCTTGAAGGAAAAGTACCAGAAGAAGCATGGACTGGAAGGAGACCTTCAGTGAAACACTTGAGAGTGTTTGGTTCAGTTTGTTACCGACATGTGCCTGATCAAAGGAGGAGAAAGCTTGACGACAAGAGTGAGCAGTTGGTTTTTGTTGGATATCATCCAACAGGTTCCTACAAACTCTTGAATCCTGAAACCAAGCAAGTAGTCTACAGCAGGGATGTCTACTTTGATGAGGCTAGCACTTGGAAGAATTTCAACAAAGAAAGTGAGCCAGTCCTCAAGCTGCTTCTTGATTCAGATAATACTACAACACAGCAAGTAAATGAGCATGTAACTGCTGACAATTCAGTTCCAGTTGCAGCTGAAAGAAGGTCAACAAGGAATAGAAGCATGCCTTCAAGACTCAATGATTATAATGTTTTTCCAGATAGTGCAATCACTGATGATGGAGAATTGATTCACTTGGCTCTTTCAGCTGAAGCTGAGCCTGTGACTTTCCATGAAGCAATAAAGGATAACACTTGGTGTGAAGCCATGAAAGAAGAACTTAGAGCAATTGAAAGGAACAAAACATGGGAGCTAGTACCTCTGCCTCAAGGGAAAGTTCCAATTGCTGTAAAATGGGTTTTTAGAATTAAACTGAAACCAGATGGAAGTATAGCCAAGCATAAAGCAAGGCTAGTTGCCAAGGGTTTCATGCAAAGAGAAGGGTTCGATTACAGTGAAGTATTTGCTCCAGTTGCCAGATTTGAAACAGTAAGATTAATTGTGTCTTTGGCTAGTTGGCATAGATGGAAACTTTGGCAGTTAGATGTGAAATCAGCGTTTTTAAATGGTCCTCTTGAAGAAGAGGTCTATGTTTCTCAACCTCCTGGTTTTGAGGTTGCTGATAGTGATGGAAAGGCTTTGAGATTGAGGAAAGCCCTTTATGGCTTAAAGCAAGCTCCAAGGGCATGGAACAAAAGGATTGATTCTTTCCTCACTCAAACTGGCTTCAGGAAGTGCACAGTAGAGCATGGTGTTTACATCAAGGTAATTAGTAACTCTGATGTCTTACTATTGTGTTTATATGTTGATGATTTGGTAATCACTGGAAGTAATGAAACTGAGATAGAGAAGTTGAAACTGAATCTGAAATCAGAATTTGAGATGTCTGATCTGGGTGAATTAGCATATTTTCTTGGTATTGAGTTTCTTCAAACCAAGAAAGGAGTAGTTATGCATCAAAAGAAGTATGTTTCTGAAATTCTAAAGAGGTTCAACATGATTGATTGTAATCCAGTCACAGTGCCAGTTGAAGGTAACTTGAAACTGGAGTTTTCAGAGAATGAAGCTTCAGTTGATGCTACTTTGTTTAGACAGCTTGTGGGTTGTCTAAGATTCATTTGTCATAGCAGACCAGAAATTTCTTATGGAGTAGGGCTTGTTAGTAGATTCATGGCTCAGCCAAAGCAATCACACTTAGCTGCTGCGAAAAGGATTTTGAGATACTTGAAAGGGACATTGACCTATGGCATTTTATTTCCACATCAAGAAGGGAAGGTTAAGCTACAACTTGTAGCATTTTCAGACTCGGATTGGTGTGGAGATAAGGTGGATAGAAGAAGTACATCAGGGTATGTCTTTCTCTTGTCCGGTGCCCCTATTTCCTGGAGCTCAAGGAAGCAATCTGTGGTTGCTCTTTCAACCTGTGAAGCTGAGTACATAGCTGCTTGTAGTGCAGCCTGTCAAGCACTGTGGCTATCCTCATTGTTGAGTGAATTGAATGTGGATATTGGTGAAGTTGTGGAATTGCAAGTGGATAATAAATCTGCTATCGACTTGGCTAAGAATCCAGTTTCCCATGGACGTAGTAAACACATTGAGACTAAATACCATTTCCTACGTGATCAAGTAACAAAAGGAAAGATCAGCTTGAAGCACTGTGGAACTGATTTGCAAGTGGCAGATATTATGACTAAGGGTTTGAAAACTGAGAGGTTCAGGAACATGAGAGCTATGCTGAATGTTGTTAGCTTTTGATGAAGACTGCAGAGTCTGCAGCTTGATGTTCCGGAAGTATTGCAACATTTGAAGAGCTGCAGAATTTGATGTGTTTTTGCTACTGAATTTGCTGTTTTTTGTTTACTTTTTCAGCAATTTGATTTCTGTTTGTCTGTTGAACAATTGGAATTAAGGGGGGGTGTTAAGTAGTTAATCCCAATGTTCACGGGGTTAATTGTGTGATTAGTTAAGGCTTAACAGATTTGTAAGCTAGTTAGTTGAATGGGTCTATATAAGGACCTTATTGTATTTTTCTCTCACAATGAATAATAGAAACACTTTTCTCCCCATTTTGATTCTTCTCTCACGCTCTCTCTTTTCCCTGATACTGTGATTTTCATTCTTATTCCTTCAGCTACTGTTAAAAGAAGTTTTTCAATATTAAAATTGTTTAAATATAAAGTCAACATTTTCAAATATATATATATATATATATATATATATATATATAAGGTCAACAAAGATATATTGAATGAGTTAACTATCTTATTTATTGAATGTGAAATGTAAGAATTGCTTAATTGTAAAACTCTAATAAATGATTTCTCAGCTCAAAAAACTAGAAGATATATTAATATAAAAATTTAATCATTTATATGATATACTCCTTTAAGTCTCTATAAGATTCTTGTTAAAGGAAAGTCACTTTAACATTTTTCGCCTTAGACCCCAAAATGCCTATACATAACCCTATTGATAGGATCCGTCTGGTAGTACCTATCGCCTATTTCGATTTTAAATGGGGACCCCTACCAGGGATGTAGACGTTAGGGGTTGTTGGTTTGGCGTCAATGCATAATGCGTGTGTGCAGTGGCGGAAGCACAGGGGTGACTTCCCTGTGCTTAGTCACCCCTGGCTTCCTAACATTTCTAAGGGAAAAAAAATTGAAGCTGAATGTAGTCACCCCATGGGACATAGCATGTGAGTGAGTGGGCAAGGCTACACGACACCTCTTCTTTTCTTATTTCCATTTACTGCTGTCTGCACGTGAGCACCTAGTCTTCTATTTTTTTTTCTTTTAATAACACATATGCGGGTCCCACACACTAGTACAATTTAAAGCAAAGACACTACAATTTAAAAATAAAGAAACAAAAGCGTGGTTACTGCTGGTTAAGGAAACAGAAGAAGAACAGAGAAGGAAAAAAACAAGGGAAAAGGCCAAAGGCAAAGAGAATAAGACTTCATTGTCTAATTGGATTTATGACATTGAAGAAACAACTCAAACAAAGCAAGAAAGAACAAGAGATTTTGCTGGTACAACATTTAGAACCTCTCTATAATCTACTTTCTTTCTTGCTATTACTTTTTCATATATCACTTTTTATGGAAATTCAAATTTTCATGTGTTCAAACTCAAATTTATTGGTTCAATTCTCTTTTTTGTTGCTTAATTGGTCTGATTATATGAGATTGAATTTGTGGTGCTTGTGTTTTGCTTGAAAAAAAAGTGAAAAATATATGCACACCAAGTGTTTGTAAAAAGTTCCCTTTAAGATTTAGCCTTCAATAAAGAGTTTTTGCTTTCGTTGCTTCCTTCTTGTTATGTTATTGCTTTAATTTGTTGTTTTTTGATGAATTTGTTAGTGTTAATTGTTTATTTGAATGTTAAGAAAAAGATTAAATATAGAAAGAACTTCGAAGTTATAATCAAAGTCATGTATTGTGTTATTATAATCAATTTTATTCCACTAGTGATAAATTTACTATATAATTCATTTTTTATTTGCACATTCTATTGTTTTACTCAAACTCTATTGTTTTACTCAAATTGTTTATTTTATTAGCTTGAAAAATGAAGAAGAAGAAAACTATTGACTTTTTCTTTAAGAGAAAAGAGAGAGATGATGAACAAGCACAACCTTCACTTGTTTCACCAACTTCAATAGATATTAATGTTTCAAATATCGTTGAAGTTGGACAACCAACACAATCAACCGTAGAGCAACTTGTCCAACCACCTCCTTCAAAAGCTTTGAGGATTGAACAAGAAAGAATCAATATTGATGCTTTGATTCGTGATCCTGGAAAGCGTCCAAGAATTTTGGATTATCTTGTTAATCAACAAGATGAAATTAGAAGAGCATACATAAAGTTTGGACCGTATCAATTTTTGATGGATGAATATCCGTTTTCTGGTATGTACTCTACATTATCCATTTTTCTTTTTATTAATATCATATGAACATCTATTATTATTTATATTTTTAGTAATTAACTATTATTATTCTCTCTTACAGTTTTTCAAGATCAACATCGTCGATTTCAAGCTCGTTGGTTTGAAACTTTTCCTTGGTTAGAGTACTCGCCTGAAATGGATGCTTGTTATTGCTTTCCTTGCTATTTATTTTCTAAAAAATCAAGTCCTTTCACTTCAAAAGGATTTAGAAATTGGAGAAAAGTAAATAGTGGAAAAGATTGTTCTTTTTTAACTCATGTAGGAGACGGTCCTAATTCATCTCATAATGTTGCTCTTAAATGTTGTGAAGATTTCAAAAATCAGTATTGTCATATTGATAAATTCTATCAAAGCAAACTTCACAACAAATTTCATGTAATCGCATGCGTCTTAAAGCTTCTGTGGATGCCGTTAAATGGATGACATTTCAAGCTTGTGCTTTTAGAGGGCATGATGAAAGTGTGAGATCTAAAAATCGGGGAAATTTTATAGAGATGATAAAACTTTTGGCTTCTTATAATAGAGAAGTAGATGAAGTTGTCTTGGAAAATGCCCCTCAAAATGCAAAGTACACATCACCCACTATTCAAAAAGAAATCTTACATGTTTTTGCAAGGAAGGTGCAAAGTGATATTCGTAAAGAGATTGGTGATGCAAAATTTTGTTTACTTGTTGATGAAGCTCGTGATGAATCTAAGAGGGAGCAAATGGCTCTTGTCATTAGATTTGTTGACAAGAATGGATATGTTAAGGAGCGTTTCTTGGATATGATACATGTGAGAGATACTACTTCACATACTCTTAAGGAAGGAATTTGTTCTATATTATCTCACCATAATCTCAACATTAAAAGTGTTCGGGGCCAAGGATATGATGGGGCTAGTAATATGCGTGGAGAGTGGAATGGTTTACAAGCTTTGATCCTTAAAGAATGTCCTTATGCATATTATGTACATTGTTTTGCTCATCAGTTACAACTTGCTCTCGTTGCTTCGGCTAAAGAAGTAGTTGATGTTCATGCTTTTTATCAAAACTTGAATATGATTGTCAATGTTGTAGGTTCTTCTTGTAAACGCAATGATGAGTTGCAAGCTGCTTATGCAAATGAAATTTCACATTTAGTTGCAAATGATGAGATTGAAACAGGAAGGGGGGCAAATCAAATTAGCACACTACAAAGACCCGGTGACACTAGATGGAGTTCCCACTTAAATTCAATAACCCATCTTTTACGATTGTATAATGCAACAACTACGGTTCTTGAAGACTTGGCCATTGAAGGATCTACTTATTCTCAACGAGGTGATGCCACTTATGCTTTCAAATCATTAATGTCATTTGAATTTGTTTTCATTTTACACTTGATGAAAGAACTTACGGGAATCTGTGACAAACTTTGTCAAGCTTTACAAAAAAAAACTCAAGACATCTTGAATGCTATTTGTTTGGTGTTTACCACAAAATCATTAATTCGAGAGTTAAGGGATTTTGGTTGGGATTCTCTTCTACAAAATGTTAGATCTTTTTGTGATAGTCGATCTATTGAAGTTCCAGACATGAGCTCTTCTTTCTCTGACATAATTCGATCTCGTCGTCAAAAGGATAAAGTGACAATAGAGCACCATTACCGTATTGATGTATTTAATGTTGTCATCGATTATCAGTTGAAAAAATTGAATAGCAGGTTCAGTGAGCAAGCAACTGAACTTCTTAAATTGAGCACAGCTTTAGATCCTAAGGATTCATTCAAGTCATTTAATGTTGAGCATATTTGCAGTCTTGTTGAGAAATTCTATCCTTCGGATTTTTCTGGCCAAGAAAAGATTCAGTTACCATATGAATTGCAACATTATGAATTTGATGTGATCAAAGATGTCAACTTTCAGAATTTGTCCACTATTGGTGAATTGTGTCAAAAGTTAGTTGAGAGTGAAAAATCAATTGTCTATCCTTTACTTGATAGATTGTTGCGACTTGTTTTGACTCTTCCTGTATCAACAGCAACCACTGAACGTGCTTTTTCAGCTATGAAAGTTATAAAAACAAGGTTGCGCAACAAGATGGAAGATGATTTTCTCACTGATTACATGGTTGTTTATATTGAAAAGGAAATTGCTGAAAAATATACCAGCGATATGATAATTGATGATTTTTACTCTATGAAACAACGACGAGCACAACTTTAGCCTTCAAGTGTGAAGGTATATGTTTGATCTTACTATATGTTTGAGAATATTAACTATGAATGTATCTTAATAAATTGTTTATACTTTGCAGGTTTCATCTTTATCTACAAGGTAGACGCACTTTTGTGCTGATAATTTTTTGGTGTGGAAGAGATATTTTGTGGTTCTTCTCTTCAATTATCTACAAGATAGTCTTTTTGTTGATCATGATTTTTTGTTCTCACCAAAATACTTATGAGCCGGTTAGTATCTCTTGCACCCAAATTAATCTTATGTTTCTTATGCTTTTATTAAATATCTCTTGCACTCAAACTAATTTTTTGTTCACACCAAAATACCTATGTGTTTTTTTAGCAAATTTTTTATTTGATAAGAATTGAAATTTTCGTACAAATTATATTTATTTAGATCCTAGTCACCCCTTCTGAAATTCCTGCCTACGCCCCTGCGTGTGTGTCTATATATATATGCTTTTGGCTTGTGGAGGGTTTTAAGAGGTTATTGGTGGACTTTTGCTGTAGTAGTTGAGTTTTTATTATTTTTTATTACAGAAAAACAAAACTAACTAACCGAACCTAAGTACAAGATAGCATATACAAAGGAGTGTGTTCGCTTTCAAATTTGAACTGAGACCCAAGACGGCAAAAGCCAATGTAAAAAAGATTAAGGCTAATATATGATGATCTGTATAATCCATAATTTGACATATAAATTAACTACATAAGCTGCAAAGAGACAAAAGGGCGCAAATAATCAACTGCACAATTTTAAGGTATTCTCATCGCCGACAATTATGAGGTTAATTCATCGAGTCTTGGAGATCACGTTAAATGGGATAGGCCTGCCGTCCAGAAATCGAACTTTAAAATAAATAATTGAAGAGTTCATTTATCTACCAATTGTGTTACATCTTATTAATACTTTCACTTAAAAAATGGTAACTTAATGGGGTTTATTTAGTGATGTTTCAATAAACCCCGCAGATACCGTTATTAGTTACTTAACGGATTTTTTAAATTAACACCTCACTCAGCTTTTCGATCTCACGAAATCCCTCTCTTTTTTTTAAAACATTTTAAAATCTAGGGGAACCTAGAGAACAAACGGCTAGAACTAATGGTTTCGGGGAAGACTCTCTTAGGAATGGTAGTCGGTAGACGAGGTTAGGGTCCTAAATTTTTAATTTTTATTTTTGCCTCCAAGATGACATGAAAGAAGCCTCATTTTATAATTCAACTTGTCCTTTCCTGAGAGTAGTAGATATCATTGATTTCAAGTTTTCAACTCAAAAAGCTTGGTTTATTTATTTGACCACATTAACCATTGCTTTTTTGTGCAACTAGGATATTCACGATCGACAACAGTAACTAATTCTCTCACTCTCGGTGTTAGCTCGAGAAACAACTCGCCATAAAATGCCTTTCATTCTCACGTGCGCACAATTACTTAATTCGCTCTTCAATTGATTCTTAGAGTCTAAAGTGTATGTGAACTTTTTATTCACCACTCTCTCTCATTCAACTGATACATTATAAATCTTCTAATTAATTCATCTTGGATTCTTGGCCCATGCTAAGAGTAGCAGATTTAGATTTAATCATTTAAACTCAAAAGCTTGATTTAGTTGACCACACTAACCATTCATCTGCTCTTCTCTTTTCTTCGTTCTCTCTGTGCTGCTGCATTAATCCTCACGATATCCATGGCTGGAGAAGGAGAGGGTCCTGCTATTGGAATTGACCTCGGCACCACCTACTCCTGCGTCGGAGTATGGCAGTATGACAGTGTCAAAATCATCCATAATGACCATGGCAACCGGACCACCCCCTCTTACGTCGGTTTCACTGATTACGAGCTCTTGGTCGGTGATGCTGCCAAGAACCAGGTCACTAGGAACCCCACCAACAGCGTCTTCGGTAGCATACCCCTCCTTATTTCATGTTAATATATGTTTAAAGTTCCACTACTTCATTTCAAATTTTCATAGACTTTTAGCGTTGTTACGTCACTTACTTGCGATCATACTATATCATAATTAATCTGTTATTTGCAACTTACAAGTACATACGTTGTTACTAATTAATTAACTTATTCTATTCAACTTAGCTTTCATGAAATCATTACACTTTGCATAAATCGCTTTGCATAAACGTTGTTCGTGTGTTTTCATCTATGAATATATTAATATTATGCAGTAGTTGTGTGTTGGAGTTCTTGTTCTCTTTATTTTGATGGAACAGGATGTATCATATTTATGCTTAATTAATGAGACAGTTTTGCTTATTGGTTAATTGAATTAATTTGTGGCTGTAGATGTGAAGCGTTTGATTGGAAGGAGATTCTCTGATGCTTCCGTTCAGAGTGACATGAAGCTATGGCCATTCAAGGTCATTGCTGGTCCCGGCGACAAGCCCATGATTGTTGTCAGCTACATGCATCACAAGAAGCAGTTCACTGCAGAGGAGATTTCCTCCATGGTCCTCATGAAGATGCGTAAGATCGCTGAGGCTTACCTCGGTTCCACTGTGAAGAAAGTTGTTGTAACTGTCCCAGCATACTTCAATGACTCTCAGCGCCAGGCCACGAAGGACGCATGTATCATTGCGGGACTTCATGTCATGCGCATCATCAACGAACCTACCGCTGCTGCCCTTGCCTATGGCCTTGACACGAGAACCACCACTAACGATGAGAATAATGTGTTGGTTTTTGACCTTGGTGGTGGTACTTTTGATGTCTCTCTTCTCAACATTGATCAAAACAGTATCTTTGAAGTTATGGCAACTGGCGGAGACACCCATCTTGGAGGTGAAGACTTTGATAACAGGATGGTCAACAAGTTTGTTGAGGAGTTCAAGAGAAAGCACAATAAGGACATTAGTGGGAACCCGAAGGCTTTAAGAAGGTTGAGGAACGCATGTGAAAAGGCAAAGAGAACTATCTCATCCACCGAACAAACCACCATTGAGATTGACTCATTGTGTGAAGGTGTTGACTTCTACACCACAATCACTCGTGACATGTTTGAAAAGCTCAATATGGACCTCTTTATGAAGTGTATGGAGCTTGTTGAGAACTGTTTGTGTGATGCTAAGATACACAAGAGTGACATAGATGATGTTGTTCTTGTTGGTGGGTCTACTAGGATCCCCAAGGTGCAGTCATTGTTGCAGGTTTTCTTCAACGGTAAGGAGCTCTGCAAGAGCATCAACCCTGACGAGGCTGTTGCTTATGGAGCTACTGTTCAAGCTGCTAAATTGAGTGGTGAGGGTAATGAGAAGGTTAAGGATCTTCTGTTGGTGGATGTCACTCCCCTTTCACTTGGTGTGGAAACTTGTGGTGGTGTCATGACTGTCCTGATTCAAAGGAACACTACGATCTCGGTCAAGGATGAACAGGTTTTCTCTACATCCTCAGACAATCAGCCTGCTGTGTTGATCAAGGTGTACCAGGGTGAAAGATCTAGGACCAGGGACAACTACTTGTTGGGTGAGTTCATGCTTTCTGGCATTCCTCCTGCTCCAAAGGGTGTTCCTCGGATCACTGTTGGCCTTCGTATTGATATCAATGGTATCATGAATGTCACTGCTGAGGATAAGACAACAGGAAAAAAGAATGAGATCACTATTACAAATGACAAGAGCAGACTCTCGAACGAGGAGATTGAGAAGATGGCACTGGAAGCAGAGAAGTACAATTCTAGAAAAGATACTCCATATTCACGCTTGGAGGCACAAGCAGAACATAATACTTGCCCTATATTACCAACCCCAAATTTACAGTCTTTTCCTTCTGGTACCTTTGGGTATTATTTCAACAATACAAAAGAGGCTTCAGAGAAACTTATAGAGGCGCTAAAAGATGATAATTTCAACGTAATTGGATTGCATGGAAAGAGGGGCTCTGGTAAAACAACGTTACTCAAAGATAAGATAGAAGAGTATGAAACTATTTTTCATAAAGTTATATTTCTCCCTGTGTCCGAGAATCAAGACACGAAGAGCATTCAAGAGGAATTTGCAAGGACATTGAACGTGTTTGAAAAACATGACACTGATGCTGTAAGAATCATGAAAATAATTTTGGCATTAGAAAGGAAGGATAGAACTACTCTGGTCATCTTGGATAATTTTCCGGCAAAGTCTAAACTGCAAGAATTAGGTATTCCTTATAACAACAAACAATACAAATTCCTTTTGACCACACGTGACGAGACAGACTGCATCTGCATGGGATGTGACCATTCAATTTCTCTGGATCCCTTATCTAATGATGAAGCTTTCACACTACTACGGAAACTTTCTGGTGTTAATTCTCAATCTGCTCTATTTGAAGTGGCACAAGAAGTTGCATTCAAATGCAATGGTTTACCTGGATTTATTGAAGAGGTGGCGACTTCCTTGAAAAAGAAGTCCTTAAAGAAGTGGGAAGAATCATTAGTTAGTTTAAGCCACGACTCAACCGCCCGCTACCAGGTTTTTATCAGTTTTAGAGGAAGTGACACTCGACATGTTTTTACAAAGCACCTCCATTATGCTTTGTGCCAGGAGGGGTTCACGACCTTCAAAGATGATGAGTCATTGGAGGGTGGGGTCCCAATCGAGAAACTTCTTGATGATATTGAAGAATCAAGGTTTGCAATTGTCATTTTATCTAAAAACTATGCAGACTCTGAATGGTGTCTTAAAGAACTTATCAAGATTCTTGAGTGCAAGGATAAAGAGGGGAAAAACCAGCTAGTTTTGCCAATCTTCTACGAAGTGCCACCCACAGACGTAAGGCATGTAAGAAACAGTTATGCTGATGCTATGGCCAAACATGAAAATAATGGAAAAGATTTATATGCAATCAAAGCATGGAAGAAGGCTTTGTATGATGTTTGTGCGCTGACGGGATTTGAAAAGCCTCACGATTGGTAAGTAGTATACTTTTATATACTTTTTTTTTTGGGTATAAAGCAGCTTAAAAAAAACAGAAAAAAGACCATGCACATGAATACATGATACACTTTTAATTAGACTTCACGAATAATTTATCGGTTGAATGAATTGTTTTATAACTTAAAATTTAGCATGTGATTATGTAGTTAATTTTAACTAGGTTAGGTGTCTGTTGAAGGAATTTTAAATTATGAAATACTTTGTTTGGATATATAAAATAATTCTAACGAGTGATTTTAAAATTTGGATTAAATATGTATTTGGTCCCTTACTTACACACCATAATGTAAAACGGTCCATATAAAAATAGTTCATAATTTTTAGTTCTTGGAATTTTTTGATCAGTATAATCTTACTTTTGAAATATTTTTTATCCAATCATCAACCCACGTGACAATCCTAATTACATATAGGTGTCCACGTATATTTTTCACATGATTTTTAGTCTATAAAAACTCTCTTTCATCAAATTTAGTTATTTTAAATTTCTCTTTCATTAAATTTAGTCCTTCAATATTATATTTCATATGACAACGATTTAATTTTTTTTCTCAAAAATTACCTTATCGACCCAAACACTAGATTTTAGGTAATTAATATAGGGTGAAATGCACTTTCCAAAAAAATATATAGGGTGAAATGCAGGTTTTTTTGAAACTAATTTATAGTTTACAATATCAGTTTATTTTTGGATTAGTTATTTTAAAATTTAGAAAAATAAAATTTATGACTTTTTATTAGTATCATTTATAAAACCTGTTTGAAGAAATATTTTAAAATGAAGGTGTTAGTGAGAGAGAGGATAAATCGATGGTCGCTACTAGACTGTTTTCTGGTAGTGATGGTAGATTTTTTAAATTTTAAGTAATAATGTAGAATTTGAAATAATTTATTTTGCACTAAAATTATCTGGTAAAAGTAGCTGCAGGGGAATTTTAATATTCTATAGTCTTTTTGTTTGTGGATAAATTTGTAGTATATTCTTTTGATTTAAAAAAAAAAACTGGATTTCACACTTTTTTTAGAAAAAAAATCCTATGAATTAATACATTAATCCATTAAAATCTATTACCCAAATACATCATTCTTAGTTAAATTTCATAAATGGTGTCTCATCTACTGACACAAGCTGTTTAATACTAACCCATTTTTTATATGGAAAAGGCTAATAACACTTTTTTAACATTTTCTTCGGTACTCTCATATATTCATTGATTAAATTTTGTGGATGGTCCACTAATAATATAAAATTCACTTAAATTTCAACCAATTAATAAAAGATTGTTGTAGAGAGTGTTTCAAAAAAAAGAGTTGCAAGCACTTCTCTAATTTTTATATTTTCATTTATTTAACGCGACTTTGTTAACAAAGAATTTTGTCGGACATGCTATATTGCAAGTGTGATGTTCAAGTTTTACTTCTTAATTAACTTAAAAATCAAAGTTTTACAATTATCTAGCTTCAATGCAGTTTGGTATCTTGTGTACGTGGTAGCATATATTTCTGTGAAATCTAATCAAACTTAGTTTTATACACGCAGTGGCGGACCTTAAGGTTGACACAGGGGAGCTGTAGCTCCCCCACAGATTTGGCCAATTTTTTTTTAGTATATAGGATATATATTATAGTCTATAAAATCATATATATAATATCTAACAAGTGTAAGTTGCAGTGGTAAAAAGTTGTTGTTAAATTATATGTTGAGTCTTTGATCCTTAGGAGCCTCATTTTTGAAAATATATTTAACTTTCACCACACACGGGTTAAAATTGTGAGAGTAATTTAATACACATAAAAAAAAATTTAAAACTAATAAAACTTATGTCAATGTTACAGACTCAAGTACCAAATTCTTTAAAAAAAACGTCATAGACTCATAGTACCAGAAAAAGGAGAAAAAGTAGGGGACTTACCCAACAAGTTTATAAAAAAAATAAAATACTAATATTTTAGTACTTTCTCAATACAATTGACATTGATTATGCTGAACTTGGACTTTGATTATGCTACTTTATGTAAGGAAATTTAGTTATTTCATTATGATTAACAACACTTTATGTGATTTGGATTTTAGTATATGATATCAATATATAAATTAAAATACATATATACTTAGACTAAATGACTTTTGATTCACTATGAAATACTTTTTTGCTGTTAACAAAATATTTCGAATTTTATATATTTAAATTTATTTGAGCTCCCCCAGTAATTTTGTTGAAGTTCCGCCACTGTATATACGTTTTATAAAATGGGCAGCATGTAACAGGCATCACTTGGGTTATAATAAATTGACAAAATATTATATACCTTTTCAGGACCAGAGATCAATTTATTGAAAAGATTGTCAAATTTGCCTGTGATCACAGACATCGTTTGCATATACAAAGCATGTATATGAACTAGAAAAGAGATTGCTATTCCTTCTGGATCCCATCAGCAGGCAATGATTTGGTAAGGGTTAAGCTTTAATTCAAGTGTGATTGGTGTATATAGAAATCAATCAGATCGCTTCTAATCTATTGGTGGAATCGTGATTTAATGGTTTGAAGACTATTTCAATAATTATTTCAGTTGTAAGATGTTCTTATGATGGTGGGGATATATTTTCTGACATTTTTTGTTTGTAAGGGGTGACCATATCATACATTTTCTGATATTGTTTGTAAGTTTATATTAGGCTTAAAAGCATTTTTGGTCCCCACAAATGCGCTTCGTGCAAAATGAGTCCCTAAACTTCAAAAATAGCATTATTGATCCCCAACGTTATACTCCGTCATCAGTTTTGATCCCTTTTATCTTTTCCGTTAGAAAACTAACGGTTTTTGCCTACGTGGAATTTTTTAATAATATTTAAATTGATAAATTTAATTAAAATTAAAATAATCTTGAATCTTCATCTCCATCCTCCTTTATGTTGATCATCTTCTCCAACATTAAATCCAGAAAATAAAATAATTCATCATCACAACCCTTTCTTCCATTTAATTCACCAAAAACCTTAAAATCAATGATCAGAAACTCATGCTCAGAACCAGATCTAGGGTTTCCTCATCCCAAATCACAACTCCCAATTCATGGACACAAACAGCAGCAAAAAAATCATAACTCAACCAAAAAACAAATCAGCAAGCATCCAAATCCCAAAAGATGATGCCAAGTGAGATTGTCACCAAAAGTCATAACAGCAAATCCTCGTAATGGAGCAAAAAACGAGCCAACAAAGCAGATCTGGAAACCCATCCTCAACCTACACCAAACCCACCATCCAGATCTGAAAAGAAAACTCGAAATAAAACACCATTAACGAGAGAGAAGGCCGCGATTTGGGTCGAAGGTGGCTGAGTGAGGTCTCGACGGCGCTGGAAAGGGGAATACAGAGCAGCGGCGATGCGATTTGGATAGAGGAAGCGGCTGTGGTGGTGATTCGGGGGAGAGAAGTGGTCGTGGTTCTTATGAGAAGAGGAGCAGGAGCTTTGAAGGTTGGATGTTAGAAGGCTGCTATGGAAGGAAGGAGAAGAGGACGTGTTGTGGTGGTTGAGGTTGGCAGCTCAGATTTTGGATCTGGAGATGAGGTGGTGGCTCTTGAGAAAGAGATTTTGGGTTTGGGGTTTTGATGTTGTTGGAGTTTTGGGTTTGGGGTTTTGACGTTGTTGGAGATTTTGGGTGGGGTTATGGCTTTATGAATTTTGTTTTTTTTCTTTTCCACTTTTCCCTTCTTTTTTGAAAAATATTGAAGAACGTATGAAGAGCATAGAATGATGTATGAAGAAGATAAAATAGTGCATGAATGTTTCTGGATTTTCCAGAAATCGTTAGATTTTTGACAGAAAAACAATAAGGACCAAAACTGGTAACGGGAGTTAACGTGGGGGACTGAGAATGTTAAAAAAATTGTTTAGGGACTCATTTTGCACAAATCTCATTCGTGGGAGACCAAATGTGCTTTTAAGCCTCTATATTACTATAACAATAATTTTTTACTTAAAAAAAATAAACCAGAAGAGAGATTTCAGATTCTCTTTCGGTGAGTGCAACACAAGATAGAAAGGATAACAAAAGGACCGACTAAAGCTGGATTTGGTTGGCAAATCCTGAAGGGCCTTACACAGTGAAATCTGCTTTTAACCTCCTGCAGGGTTTGGAGGATGATGAAGAGCCAATTCTAAAGTTTGTATCTCTGTGGCGAGGCGCAGCGCCTTCAAGTATCCTTGCTTTTGACTGGAGAGTGCCGTGGGGGAGATTATAAACAAAGGATAACTTACTACGAAGGGGGATGCTGCCTAACAGTACTGATTCATTAACTTGTGTATTATGCACAATCGGGGAAGAAACCTTACAGCACCTCCTCATTCACTGCCCGATCTCTAATTATATTTGGCAGCTTTGTCATAGATGGCTGGGAATCCTCACAGCAGATCCAGAGACGTGTACCCTGCATTTCGTTCAGTTTGGGAATGAGCTCTTGACAAGCAAATCGAGACAAGGTGCTAAAACTATTTGGTTGGTAATGGCGTGGACCATCTGGCTGACAAGAAATTGTATTATCTTTAGCAATGGTCAACAGGATTCAGAAAGGATGTTTGAGTTGGCCCAACTAAGGTCCTGGAACTGGCTGAGAGCAAGACACAGACAATTCAAATGAGCGTTAATCCATGCACGGTACTGCCTGGGATGTTTTTGAATATAATGTACCTTGGCTTGTTGAATTTAGTTGTGGATAAATTGCTTGCTTGGAGGATGCGTGGATCTCTTCTCTGATGAAAGAAAGAATTGTTTGAATATGGTTGGTTTGTGATTCGGGTTTTAGCAGGCTCCAAGCTGTGTGCTACCCGTGTTGTGTAGCAATGCTCTGTTCAGTCTATGTTTCTGTTTTTTCTAATCAGTCAAGTGTATTGTGGAACTGTATTGTGGGTGTGTCCTACCCACTTGAGAGACTTCTCGAAAACAATTCAAATTTTATGTTTTTTCTAATCAGTCAAGTGTATTGTGGAACTTTATGTTCTGTTCAGTCTATGTTTCTGTTTTTTCTAGTCGCCCAACAAATCCCCAACACAACAGTCAAACTTTCACAAAGCATCTATCTATATGATGCTCTGCGTAATGAGGGATTCCAGGTCTTCAAAGTTGATCGATCAATCATTGGAAGACGGAACCCCACTTGAGAAACTTCTTGGAGCCCTTGAAGAATCAAGGTTAATTAGCAACTTTTGTTTGTTTGAAAACTTGGCAAACTCTAAATAGTCTCATAAAGAACTTGTCATGATTCTTAATCGCCAGAAAGCAGAAAGCAGAAGAAACACATGTTTTATCAAAGCTTATTAGAGTATACTATATAGTTTCTGATAAGTAACTGATAAGTTACTGCTGTGAAGTTAGTTATTCTAGCTATCAAGATTAGTTGTTAGTATAACAGAGTTAGTTGTTAAGCTGAGCTGGCATAACAGAATTAGTTAGCTTCTTATGCAAGCTTGTTAGCTCTCTATAAATAGAGAGATTATCAATTGTACTAAATTCAGTTAAACATTTCAGCATTTTCAACAAAGCTTTTCATTTAGTAACAGTAACTAAAAAACTACCACAAAAATGAGGTGTTTGAATGTGGTCAATACTATTTACATATTACTGCTGCTTGTATAGATAGAGTAATGATATGTACACACCTCATTTTATAAACACTTCATTTCCACCTATTTTTATTTCTATCTCTCTCCTCTTATCATCTATCACATCTCATACTTTCTCTCTCTTACTTTTTATTTTCTTCCTATCTCTCTCCTCATTCCACCTCTTTCCACCTCTCTTAGAGGTGTGAAAGAATCATTATTGGTATAAATAAAGCTATGTAGAGTGTAGTCTCCATATAGTTAACCAAAACCCAAACCCAAATGTCAACTAAGTAACGGGATGAGCTGGCAAACCGTGTTGCATTCATTAGACTTTTAAAAGTAACAAAACGATTGTGGCGTGAAATGATTCAGACCCCACAGGAGTTCAATTAAATAACTAACCATTACTCTGTCTCTTCTCTTCACTTCACTTTTCTTCTTCCTTCTCTTCTCACACTAACAACCATTTCTCTGTTCTTCTCTTTCTTCATTCTCAGATATCTATGGCCGCCGGTAAAGCAAAGCGTCCTATTATCATCGGAATCGACCTCGGCACCACCTACTCCTGCGTCGGAGTGTGGCAGCACGACGCCGTCCAAATCATCGCCAACGACCAGGGCAACCGTACCACCCCTTCTTACGTCGCTTTCACTCATTCCGAACGCTTAATCGGTGATGCCGCCAAGAGCCAGGTCACCAGAAACCCCACCAATACTGTCTTCGGTATAGCATCATCCCCTTCCTCTGTTTTAGCTTCACATTTTGCTTGTTTTGATAATGCACTCGAATTGTTCGACGAAATGTCTGTTTGAATGAATGTATGAATCTGTTAACATTATGCAGTAAGTAGTTGTGTGATGGAGTTATTGGTTAGTTGAATTGAATTGAATTGAATATGTGGTTGTAGATGCTAAGCGTTTGATTGGAAGGAGTTTCTCTGATGATTCAGTTCAGAGTGACATCAAGCTATGGCCATTCGAGGTTATTGCTGGTTCAGCCGACAAGCCTATGATTGTTGTTAGCTACAAGAATGAGGAGAAGAAGTTCACAGCTGAGGAGATTTCCTCCATGGTCCTTAGCAAGATGCGTGAGATTGCTGAGGCTTATCTTGGTTTTGCTGTGAAGAATGCTGTTGTTACTGTCCCGGCGTATTTTAATGACTCCCAGCGCCGGGCCACCAAGGATGCTGGTGTCATTGCAGGCCTCAATGTCATGCGTATACTTAATGAACCTACAGCGGCTGCCATTGCGTATGGCCTTGACAAGAGTGACACCGGTGATGATGAGATCAATGTGTTGATTTTTGACCTTGGTGGTGGTACTTTTGATGTCTCTCTTTTAACCATTGAAGATGGTGTCTTTGAAGTTAATTCCACTGCGGGTGACTCGCATCTTGGAGGTGAGGACTTTGATAACAGGATGGTGAACAATTTTGTTGAGGAGTTCAAGAGGAAGCACGAGAAGGACATTAGTGGGAACCCGAGGGCTTTAAGAAGGTTGAGGACCGCATGTGAAAGGGCAAAGAGGACTCTCTCATCCACTGTACAGACCACCATTGAGATTGACTCGTTGTATGAAGGTGTTGACTTATACACTGATATCACTCGTGAAAAGTTTGAAGAGCTCAACATGGACCTCTTCACGAAGTGCATGGAGCCAGTTGACAAGTGTTTGAAGGATGCTAGGATGGACAAGAGCAGTGTCCATGATGTTGTTCTTGTTGGTGGGTCTACTAGGATCCCAAAAGTGCAGCAGCTGTTGCAGGATTTCTTCAACGGGAAGGAGCTCTGCAAGAGCATCAACCCAGATGAGGCTGTTGCTTATGGAGCTGCTATTCAGGCTGCTATCTTGAGTCATGAGAGTCATGAGAAGGTTAAGGATCTTGTGTTGGTGGATGTCATTCCCCTTTCACTTGGTGTGGAAACTGCTGGTGGTGTCATGACTGTCCTGATTCCAAGGAACTGTCCAATCCCATTCAAGAAGGAGCAGGTTTTCTCAACCAACTCAGACAACCAGCCTGGTGTGTTGATCAAGGTGTACGAGGGTGAGAGAACAAGGAGCAGCGACAACAACTTGTTAGGTAAATTTGAGCTTTGTGGCATTCTTCCTGCTCCAAGGGGTGTTCCTCAGATCAATGTTTGCTTTGTCATTGATGAGAATGGTATCCTGAAGGTCTCTGCTGAAGATGAGACTACTGGTGAGAAAAACAATATCACTATTACAAATGACGAGGGGAGACTCTCGAAAGAGGAGATTGAGAAGATGGTGCAGGAGGCGGAGAAGTACAAGGTCGAGGATGAGGAGCACAAGAAGAAGGTCGATGCCAAAAAAGCCTTGGAGAAGATGGTGCAGGAGGGGGAGAAGTACAATTCTTCAAAAGATAGTCCATATCAACACTTGGAGGCACAAGTACAACATGATACTTGCCATGATCAGATTGCATTACCAACTCCTAGTTCAAGTTTACAATCCTTTCCTTCCGGAAACTTTGGGTATTATTTCAACTCCACAAAAGTGGCTTCACAGAAAATTATAAAGGGACTAAAAGATGATAATTGCTATGTACTTGGATTGTATGGAAAGAGAGGCTCTGGTAAAACAGCATTACTGAAAGCTGAGATAGAAGAGTATGAAAAGATTTTTCGTAGAGTGGTATTTCTCACCGTGTCTGAGAATCAAGATATCAAGAGCATTCGAGTGGGAATTGCTAGCTCCTTGAACGTGTTTGAAAAAGATGACAATGATGGTGCGAGAATAATGAAAATAATTTTGGCATTAGAAAGGAAGGATCGAACTACTCTTGTTATCTTGGATAATTTTCCGTCGAAGTCTAAACTGCAAGAATTAGGTGTTCCTTATAATAGTAAACAGTACAAGTTCCTTTTGACTGCACGTAATGAGACAGACTGCATCTTGATGGGATGTGATCATTTGATTCCTCTCGAGCCCTTATCTAATGAGGAAGCTTTTTCCCTGCTACAAAAACTTTCAGGCGTTGACTCCCAGATTGATCTATTTAAAGTGGTACAGGATGTTGCTTTTAAATGCAATGGCTTACCGGGTTTAATTAAAGACGTGGCGTTTTCCTTGAAAAATAAGTCTATTGAGAAGTGGCAAGAATCATTAGTCAGTCTAAGCCACTCAACAGCCCGCTACCAAATTTTTATCAGTTTTAGAGGAAAGGATACTCGGGAGACTTTCACAAATCATCTCTATGATGCTTTATGCAAAGAGGGATTTGAGACCTTCAAAGATAATGAAGCATTGGAGGGTGGAGCCCCAATTGAGAAACTTCTTGAAGCCATTGAAGAATCAAGGTTTGCAATTGTTGTTTTGTCGGAAAACTTTGCAGACTCTAAATGGTGTCTTAAAGAACTAGTCAAGATTCTTGACTGCCGGAAGAGGAAGAAACAATTGGTTTTGCCAATTTTTGTTGAAGTGGAACCAACCGACATAAGGCATCTAAAAGGGAGGTATGGTGAAGCTATGGCTGAACATGAAAAAAAGTTAGCAAAAGATTCTAAGACAGTACTGGAATGGACACTGGCTTTGAGTGATATTTCCCAATTGAAAGGGGAACATTTCTACATTTCTAACTTCAAACGAGAGCATTACGAAAGGTAGGTAGTAAACTTTCAATCACTTTTAGTTAAATTCCATACTAAAATTTTGTACAAGTTATGTTTAAATTTTAAACGTAATTTTTTTACACAAACAGCTAATTATATTTTATTATTTACATTTTTTATATTTTTAATTTAATTAAGTTATGAAGTGGTAAAATTGAAAAGCTTAATTGAGTCTCGATTCATGCACACCAAAACAATAACTAGACCCACTCACAATTTCTTCCTCTCTATTCCCTCTTCCTATCACATCACATATCATATTTATCATCACTTATTTCTATTATCTTCCTATCTCACTCAAAGTGTCTACACCATATTCATGTTCACCAAATATTTTCGAACTTAATTAGATGTATGTGTTTTAAAAATTATACGATCAATAATTACATTTCATGTTGAATAAAAAAAAGTACCTTGACCTAAGAAAGGTACAGGATTTTTGGAGAATTCAATAATATTACTTTTACTAAAAAATCTGAGGTCAAGGTACAAGATTTTGTTTACCTTTTGTGTGTTGGGAATCAAAGCATAATATATGTTTTTTAGAAGTATTAAAAGAATGATGTATGGGCTGAAAAATAGGAGCTTGACTAGCTCATTGGAGACTTTTAGTGTTTTTTATTTATTTATTTCATTTAGCCGTGTTCCTATTTTCATGACCTTATTTTTGTATCTTATTTTGGGTACATCTTGTAGTCACTTTTATTATTGGTATATATTGTTGGCCTTTCAATAAGTAATATATATGCAAAACATAAGTGATGAGGTGTTGCATATACTTTTTACAGGGACAGAGATCAATTTATTGGAAAGATCATAAGATTTGCCCATAATAACAAACACCGCTTGCATATACAAAGCATGTACATGAACTAGATGAAAGACTTCAGCTTCTCTTCAAGCGAGTGCAACATAAGGCAGAGCTTGCTGCACATGGTTTTTAGGTCAGAAATGGATTTTGGTTGTAATTTACACATTTTTAATATTATTTACTCATGAGTAATAAATTTGTTGGAGATGAGTAGTTTTTTAAAGTGCATTTTTTTAAATAAGCAAACTTATAATATACCTGCTATATGTTTGTTTTTTCTGCTATATGTTTGTTTGATTTTATTTTTTGGAAATAAAAATATGTTTCACTAAATTATACTGGGAACAGCCTTCCCAAATAGGTGAGAATACATGAAAGGATGATATAGACCATAAATCACCACCTAACTCATAAATCAGTTGTTCTAATACATCCTCTTTTAGCCAAACAATCAGGAATATGATTTTATTCTCTAAAGATATGTTTTACAGCTAGGCAACAAACCTCTTGACGCAATACAACAATCCTATTGAGCACATATATTTAATAATTTCTGATGTCTAATATTATCATTATTAGCTCAGTTAACCGCTAAAGCGGAATCACTTTTAATAATTGCATTGCCGAATTCAAAATCATAACAAAAAAAAGCAAAGCATTTAAAATAGCATGAACCTCAGCATCAAAAGCTCTTGACCACCCTAAATGTTTTGAAAAGGAATTAAGGAACCAAGAATCACACCTTTATCATTTCTAATAACGCCACCAATAACAATGAGGCCAAATTTCCTTTTGCAATACCATCCACATTAAATTCATTAATCTAAGAGGTTTAGAAGGTGCCCAGCTTGAAGTCTATAATGTTGTGAGTTGTAACTCTCTTTTCTTCTCCCTAATCCCAAATCACCAAAGCTTGTTGTAGGTTTCCATTGCAAGTCTCTTCTTCCTACTCGCTAACCATTGAAGATAACTGCAAGGTTTTGTTGCAACTCTCCTCTCTATGGTGTACATTGTAGGTTTTAGTTATCTTTCATTTGATGACTGTATTATGTTATTGTGTACGATTCCCCATTCCTTAATTCATTGTGATTTTTCAATTTTGGATGCCCTTGGTTGCATCTTCCATGTTTGATAATAGGAGACAGAACATTAAATCAGTTCTGGATGGATGAAGATTGTGAGTATCTCTTCCCTTATTTTCTTCCAATCATATCTGTTAACTGTTTACCACATCTGTGAATAATTCTCTCATTTCTACATGATTATTATTTATTTTGACAACCAGCTTAATCTTAAGTCACTATGCTGTTGAGTTTTGGCTGTAATTGGTTAATTATAGAAGCTTCTCCCTGTAATTGGTTAGTTAGATAACCTTTTCCCTATATTTGATTTGAGATGTAGTGTAGGAGTAGTATTTGTGATAAATTTAGTTTGTGGTTTTGCAGAAATGAGTTTGGCCAAAAGACAGGCAAAGAAAGTAACCTGATTAATACGCTGATAAGCAGAAGATGGATTTTTACATCTTGGAATTGTTGACTCAGCCTCACCATTTGGTTACCTTTCTGGGATACATACATAATAATATTGGCACAAGGCCAGTTCCTAAACGAATTACTTGTTCTCCCAACAGACTTCATCTTCAGTCAAAGATGTGATAATTTATATCCTTGGACAGTGTTAGCACTCAGCTTTCTGAAGAGGATAGGAGGTTGTTATCGGAAGTAGCTACAAGAAGGACTCCAGGGGTTAGCAAAAGTAAGAATCTGAGTTTTTTCTGAGCACAGTTGATTTTAAGCGAGGTTTATATGAGAATGATGTTAACACTGTAGATATGATATGTTGTAGGGAAAATGTTGCTTACACACCTCTCCACCTCTAGAGAGATGTAGAAATAGAGGAGAGAGAAATTAGTGATATGATAAGTGATGTGATAGAATAGATGAGAGAGATAGGAAGAAAAATAAGTGAAAATGATATGTAAGAGAAACAATCATGTGAGAATTTCAAAGTTCTGTGTTGTAGGGAAAGTGTTCTGTGTTTACTTTTAAATGTGAATTTGATCGAAAAGTTTATATTTGGTGCTTTAAGTTTTATCATATATGGAAAGATTGGTGTTATCTGTTATGAATGGTTTTTTAATTTCTATAAAGTAATTCCTATATCCTATGACTCCTTATGAGTTGTCTTTTTTCACCTATTTGATTACAAGCTTCTTATAGGTGCATTTGCTTTCTTATTGTATCCATAGGATGCTAACATAATTGACTTTACAACGCTGGGAGGCTGAGTATCAGCTCAGAGGGTAAACACATATTAGACTGCACAGGATAGGGGGCCCTGTTTGTGGAGGCAAAAGGAAACTGTTCCTTGGAAGAGATTGTTGACATCATAAAGCCAGGGACTCTTAGTAAGCTGGTTTATGATATCTTAGGCTGTACATGAATCACTACATGTTTGATGGCGTTAGTGTTATCTGCTATGTAGTTTGTGAACTCATGGAGTGAAATGAGCATTTCTTACTGTTCAATCTTACAAGTATTTGATCTGTTTTATACACTTTGGGTGCCTAACCATTTTATGGAAATAGTTTAGATAATTAATAGACAATGGTATTGTTTATCCCTCGTGGAGCACCAGGTTTCGTAGATTATTGGGTTGAGTAATTTCAGAATTTTATGATCCTCTGCTTGTAATTTGTATCACAGTCGTAAGCAAATGGTGCAATTTGTATCACAGTCGTAAGCAATCTACATAGATCAAATGCAAATAATTGAGAAAATAAAAAAGTATACTTATAGTTTATCGATGGCAAAAGGAAGTTGATACAATCACTAGTTACTAAAATGAAAATACAGACCAAGTTGTTGAGTTAAAAAAGTATGATTGCAGAAGGAGAAGTAATTGAAAATGATACTTTGTCTCTTACAGAGGAACTAGCTAGAGGAGAAAGCTGGCTAATCAAGTTGCATTTGAACAAGTAACGTGATCAGCTGGACACTTCTAATATAATATTACGACTTCAATGAATTTGTACACAGTAGCATAGCTAGTTTATTCAGTCTTTCTTTTTGGTCTTTGTTTCTTCAGTAACTTAACAACTAATTTTTTACTATTCAAATTATGTGGCTGCATTTTATTATATGAGAGTAAGCTAAGAGTATAAGCTAATATTCTAATTCAACTTGGCTTAAGTTAAGAGTAGCAGATTTAGACTACAACTCCAAGGCTTGATTTCTTTGACCACACTATTACACTAACCATTCCTTTGCTCTTCTCTTTTCTTCATTCTCTCTGTGCCACTGCATTCTCAGATATCTATGGCCGGAACAGGAGAGGCTCCCGCTATCGGAATTGACCTCGGCACCACCTATTCCTGTGTCGGAGTGTGGCAGCATGACCGTGTCGAAATCATCGCCGATGAATTGGGCAACCGGACCACCCCCTCTTACGTGGCTTTCACCAATTACAGGCGCTTGATCGGCAATGCCGCCAAGAACCAGGTCACCAGGAACCCCATCAACACTGTCTTTGGTAGCATCCCCATCCTTATTTAATGTTATTTATATGTTTTAAATTTCACAGACTTCTAGCTTTGTTATGTCACTTAATATTTATGATAGTATATGTAAAAATGGTATTTGCTATTTTTTCTAGTACACAAGTTGTTAACAACTGATTATATTCTATTCAACTTATGTTTAGCTTCATGATTCTGGTTGTTTTGTTTTTCCTGATTCTATTCAATTTAATATATGAATCTATTAATATTATGCAGCAGTTGTTTGTCGGAGTTATTTGTTCCCTTGAATTCGATGCTTATCGGTTAATCGAATTAATTCGTGGTTGTAGATGCGAAGCATTTGGTTGGAAGGAGATTCTCTGATGCTTCCGTTCAGAGTGACATGAAGGTATGGCCATTCAAGGTCATTCCTGGTCCTGGCGACAAGCCCATGATTGTTGTTAACTACAAGAATGAGGAGAAACAATTCACTGCTGAGGAGATTTCCTCCATGGTCCTCATGAAGATGCGTAAGATCGCTGAATGAGGCCGTTATGACTGTCCCAGCATACTTCAATGACTCTCAGCGCGAGGCCACCAAGGATGCAGGTGTCATTGCGGGCCTTAAGGTCCTGCGTATCACCAACGAACCTACTGCTGCTTCCATTGGCTATGGCTTTGACACGAAGGCCACCAGCAATGGTGAGGATAATGTTTTGATTTTTGACCTTGGTGGTGGTACTTTTGATGTCTCTCTTCTCACCATTGAAAATGGCATCCTTGAAGTAAAGGCCACTACTTGAGAAACTCATCTTGGAGGTGAAGACTTTGATAACAGGATGACGAGTCATTTTGTTAAGGAGTTCAAGAGAAAACATGAGGAGGACATTAGTGGGAATGTGAGGGCCTTAAGAAGGTTGAGGATCGCATGTGAAAGGGCAAAGAGAACTCTCTCATCCACCGCACAGACCACCATTGAGATTGACTCATTGTGTAAAGGTGTTGACTTCTACACCACAGTCACTCGTGAAAGGTTTGAAGAGATCAACATGGACCTCTTCATGAAGTGCATGGAACTTGTTGAGAAATGTTTAAGGGACGCAGGGAAAAATGAGAGCAGTGTCCAAAATATTGTCCTTGTTGGTGGGTCTACTAGGATCCCCATTGTGCAGTCATTGTTGCAGGATTTCTTCAATGGGAAGGAGCTCTGCAAGAGTATCAATCCAGATGAGGCTGTTGCTTATGGAGCTGCTGTTCAGGCTGCTATCTTGACTGGTGAGGGTAATGAGAAGGTTCAGGATCTTCTGTTGTTGGATGTTACTCCCCTTTCCCTTGGTTTGGAAACTGCCGGCGGTGTTATGACTGTACTCATTCAAAGAAACACCACAATCCCAACCAAGAAGGAGAAGGTTTTCTCAACCGTCGAAGACAACCAGCCTAATATGTTGATCCAGGTGTACGAAGGTGAGAGAGGCATGACCAGGGACAACAACTTGTTGGGTAAATTCATTTTTTCTGGCATTCCTCCTGCTCCAAGTGGTGTTCCTCAGATCAGAGTTTGCTTTGGAATAGATGCCAATGGTATCTTAGATGTGTCTGCTGAGGATGAGACTACTGGGCAGAAGAACAAGATCACTATTACAAATGACAAGGGCAGGCTCTCGAAGGAGGAGATTGAGAAGATGGTGCAGGATGCAGAGAAGTACAAGGCTGAGGATGAGGAGCACAAGAAGAAGGCCGATGCCAAGAATGCCTCCATTGAGAATACGGTCCAGGAGACTGAAAAGTACGAGGCTAAGGATGAGGAGCATAATAAGAAGGTCAATGCCAAGAATGTCTCCATTGAGAAGATGGTGCAAGAGATGGAAAAGAACAAGCCTGGGGATGAGGAGGACAAGAAGAAGGTCAGTGCCAATACTGCCACCATTGAGAAGATGGTGCATGAGATGCAAGTAGAGCATGATACTTTAGATCAGATTACACTACCAACCCAACGTTTCCACTCCTTCCATTCCGGAAACTTTGGGTATTATTTCAACTCTACAAAGAAGGCTTCGAAAAAAATTATAGAGGCACTAAAAGATGATACTTGTTGTGTAATTGGATTATATGGAAAGAAGGGTTCTGGTAAAACAACTTGTTCTAGCAATGAACATTAAAGAAAGGTATAGTACCTAGAGAGTGGTGGATTGTGCTAGAGAGAGAATGAGAATGAGAGAGAGAATGCTGAATTTTATGCGTGATTTCATCAAATGAGCCAAAAGTCCCTTACAACTGATAACTACCTCCTATTTATAGAGCTCGGGTACTACCTATTGGGCCAATTGGGCCTCCAAGATCAAGGCCCAATTTAAGGCCAGGGCCCCGCCTCGGGGCGGGCTATATGCTGGGCGTTGCCCCTCTAGGGGCTCGCCCAGTCCACTAGTCCACAAGACACCGAGCTCGAAGTATGAGAGCTAAGTGTGTCTTTTAAATGCCTTCACATGTGCTATAATACACTGGGATTTGAGCTGCCAACATGGCTTAAGAAAAGAAAAGCAAAGAATAAAATACACTCACCCCCCTCAAGGTTTGCAAAAATGACACTCCACCCCATTCTTTTTTAAAATCTACACTCCACCCTATTTTTTATAAAGGCAAAATTTAGTGATGAAAACAAATTCGTCACTAATAAAAAATAATTACTAATTAGTTAAAATTTAAATAAATTTAATGCATATACAATATCATACATTAATTTATGAAAATAATTTTACTGAATTAAATTTAAAAAAACCATCAACTCTGTCTGTTGAGTCCACGTCTTATCTATCTCCAAATCATATTTCTCACCACAAACGCTCACCACCAAGCCTTTTCTCCCTTTAACACGGTGGCCACCGTCCCAGAATGTGAAACCCCATGGCACCACCATGCCTCAAAGTTTTGTTGCGACCTGAACCCCAGAACGTGAATCGCACATCCCCAAAGCCACTTGTTCAACTACTTCTTGTGAACTTTACCCCTTTAAGTTGTGAGTGAACGCTCTGTTGGTTTAAGATGTTGTTGGATTTTGTTAAAAACGGTGCTCCACCGCACCGTTGAGGGTTCTAATAACCTCTGATCCAGTTCATATTTCTTAATTTTGTTTCTCAATTTTCTTCACCCATTTGTGTTGCTTTTAGGGTCTACAATCCAATTTTGAAAATTAGAGGTATAAAGAGATTATTTTAATTCAAATTGAATTATTACCAAATATGAAAACACAAGCATGTTTCACTGTGTTTGAGATATGGTTTGTCAACCGGTCAGGTGTGCTATTGCAAAATTTGCATTGTGAATTTGCGGAAGAAGAACACGATTGAGAGAGTGAGGGGGACTGTAATGTTTACATTTTTAAATTTATTGGATTATATTGAAAATATTTTTTGAAATTATTGATTAACAATTTAAATAATAACTAATTACTAATGAAGAATATTTTTCGTCACTAAATTTGCCTCTATATAAAATGGGGTGGGGTGTAGATTTTAGATAAGAATGGGGTGGAGTGTAATTCTAATAAACCTTGAGGGGGGTGAGTGTACTTTACTCAAAAGCAAACTACGTCGCCAACGTGGCGTGAGCAAAAGGAAACTAGCATTTTCAGTTACCCAGTCCACTGGCTTGACGAGCAACCCGAGCCGGCAAGTCCACAAGTCCACGTGCACTGGCTCGGCGAGCAACCCGAGCCGGCGAGTCCACAAGTCCACAAGCGGCGAGAGCGATCCCTTCGTACTGGCGATTAGCTGGAGCAGGTGTATGACCGTTCGCCGGCGGGAAAGGTGGCAGGCATGGGTCATGTGCTGATCATTCAATCATTGGTGGCAGGCATGGGTCATGTGCTGATCATTCAATCATTGCCTGATGGTATCCCCGACGAGCGACTAAACTTTGTTGCTGGTGTCACCTGTCAGGCGATGGTGTTTGATTTTTAAAGTGGCGAGGCTTTTCGCGCTTTCCCTTATTTTAAAACCCTTTCAAATCCCAAACTGCCCCACGTGACTGCCCCACGTGATGTGTCAGTTACATCAATTTCCTCTTTCTCCGGAACCGTCACTTCGCTTTTCATAACCGTCCCATCGTGCGCAGTAACTCCCCATTACACGCGACCCACTTTCCCAAAACCATCATGACTTCCGACCTTCCACACGCGTCCAACACGCGTCACCCTTCCAGCTTCCCCCCTTTTCCTATAAAAACCCTTCTTCCCCACAATCACCCCTTTCCGAGACCTCTCTTTACTTCCCTAATCGCTTACCAAACCCCCTCTGCCCACTTCCGTTCCGGAGCCGTTGCGTACCACCCTTTCCGCTACCCACTCTTCACATCTTACTCCGGTGAGTCCTACTGTCTTTATCTTTGCATCATACACATACTCGTCTTTTCCTTTCTTTCACCTCGCTGTCTTCTAAAAATGGCTTCAAACCCTACCTCCCCTAATCACTCCTCATCCTCTTCCGGAAGCGACCCCGACGCCACCGCTGCCGGCGGCCTCCGTTTAGAGGTCCCGGAGATCCCTCCTTACCGACTAAAAACCTACGCCACTCTGCCCCTTCCAGTCCAAATAGCCCCCACTCACGAGGCTATAGACCAACCTTCTATTTTCCAGGATAGCGATCTCATCGTGCAGTTCGTAAACTCCTTGGGTGGTTTGTCTAATGACGATGAGTTTAACGCCAAACTCAGGATCTGGATTTGCAGTCCTGGGGATCGCCCCTGGCTTCATAAGCCAGACGGCGACGTAAAGAGATCCCATTTTTTCTTTGCATATGAATACATGTTTAGCGAGCTTGGAATCAGGCTTCCCTTCTCGCCTTTTGTTCAAATCGTCCTCCGCGACATCAACGCGGCTCCCTGCCAACTCCACCCCAACGCCTGGGCCTTCATTCGGTGCTTTGAAATCTTAAGCGCCGCTGTTGGCATCGCCCCATCCCCCACCAGTTTCTTCTACCTCTACGACGTCGACCCCAAGTTCATCAAAAACAAAGGATGGATTTCCTTGAAGGCCCGGGCCGGCCGGAAGTGCTTGCATCCCCACAAAAGTAATGCGAAGTCTTCCTTCGCGCGGAAGTACTTCCGTGTGGCGGTTCATCCCGCCTACCCAGAGGCCTTCACCCTTAGAGACGGGACCGCCCTTTTCCCTCTTTACTGGACGGAGAAGCCTAATGGGATTACTGATCCTTCCGAGGAATCCTTGTCCGCTAACGACAAAGCTTTTCTGCATCTCCTTGCCCCACTCCCCATCCTTGACTGCTCAACAGTCCTTGAGGGCGCTGGCTCCTCAAGGACTCCCAAATACCTAGGTCGTCCATGGCTTACTTCTATTATCGACATCTTCTTTCTCGCCTCTTATGTTGTTACTGATATTTTTCTTTGTTGCAGAAGATATGAACTTTACAAACGCCGAGCTCCTGAAGGCTCGTGAGAGGAGAATGGCCCGCTTTTCCCCAAAGTTCAACACTGAGGGCGACGTGAAAAAGCGGGGCGGTGCCGAGAACCAAGGTGAGGGCGCCAACGCTCCCAAAAGGAGAAAATTGGTCAAAGCCTCCTCCGTCGCCGGCACCTCCAACCCTGGCGCTCAACCCACCACCGCCGCTGCGTCTAAAGGTAAAAGTGTTGCTAAAGCCTCCGCCGCCGCAGCTACCGAGACAACCACTGTCCCGGCCCCCAAATCTGCTACCGCGGACGTGGCCTCTGCAGCCGCCACCAAGTCCACTACTGTAGGTGCCACAGCTGCCTCCACCGATGCCACAACTACCTCTGCTGGTGCTACAACTACCTCTGCTGATCCGTCACCAACCGCTGATTCGACCGCCAACATCTCCCAACCTTCAGCTGCTGAGAAATCTGTCACCGTCAATGCCACAACAGCCGCCACGTCTTCTGATGCTCTTGCCGGGGAGAAAAGGAAAGAAAATGAAGCCCCCCAGTCTCCTCCTCGCCAGGACGCACCTCCTAGCCCGCCCCCAACAAATGATGGGCGCCCTGCGTCTCCTCCACCTCGCCGCGAAGAGGGATCTTCTAATGTCGCCGCAACCCAGATTGAGCAAGCTCCTGGTAAAGAGAGCGGTTCCTCCAGCTACTTCAACATGCTTCCTAACGCCATTGAACCTTCAGAATTCTTGCTTACCGGCCTCAACCGCGAAGTCATAGAGAAAAAGGTTTTGAGCCGGGGTATTAATGAAACCAAGGAGGAAACTCTCGCTTGCCTCCTACGCGCTGGGTGCATCTTTGCCCACGCGTTTGAAAAGTTCAACGTCGCCACCATCGAAGCTGAGCGATTGAAGGCCGAGAGTGCTAAGCATCAAGAAGCCGCCGCTGCTTGGGAAAAGCGTTTCGACAAACTGGCGACGCAGGCAGGAAAATACAAGGTCTATGCCGACAAGATGATTGGCACGGCGGGAATTAAAATCGGCGAACTGGATGATCAGCTGGCGCTGATGAAGGAGGAAGCGAATGGTCTTGACGCAAGCCTTCAAGCTTGCAAAAAGGAAAAAGAGCAAGCTGAGAAGGACTTGATCGCCAGAGGCGAGATGCTGGTTGCTAAGGAGTCGGAGCTCGCAATATTGCGCACTGAGCTGGAGTTAGTGAAGAAGGCGCTGGCGGAGCAAGAGAAAAAGTCTGCCGAGTCCCTGGCCCTGGCGAGGTCTGACATGGAGGCGGTGATGCAAGCCACAGCTGAGGAAATCAAGAAAACGACTGGTGCTCACGCCGAGGCCCTCGCCTCGAAAGATGCCGAGATTGCTTCCCAACTGGCAAAAATCAAAGTGCTCGAGGACGAGCTGGCGACGGAGAAAACCAAAGCCACTGAGGCGAGGGAACAAGCCGCTGACATCGCCCTCGAAAACCGCGAGCGCGGTTTCTATCTCGCCAAAGATCAGGCCCTACATTTGTACCCGAACTTTGACTTTAGCGCCATGGGAGTAATGAAAGAGATAACCGCTGAAGGACTGGTTGGTCCCGACGATCCTCCCCTGATTGACCAACACCTCTGGACAGCGACTGAAGAAGAAGAGGAAGAAGAAGAACAAGAGAAAGAGAAAGAAAACAATGAATAATGTAATTTTAACATTACTTTAGCTTTTACTGCCACCTTGTAGCGTACTTTTCCGCCATGCATCTATGTTTAAGCAACCTCGCCACCTTGCCATAGCTTTTTATATCGCCGTTGGATATTTTGTAAACCATGTTGGAATGCTCTTCGCCGTACATTTTTTGGTCGCCGTATTCTTATTGCTTAAAAAATTTAAGAACGAGTTTCATAGTTTAACCCCCCCAACACGCCGGAGTAGTAAAATACTCAACATCCTGAGTGACCAAGCACTCGCCTTCCACCTTATTCATTCGCCGACCTTATATCTTGCGCTGTTTTTCACGTGTCATATGATTGAATTACGCCTAACGATTTCGTGCATTAATTTTAACTAGGACTTGTTGCTTGGTATTCCACCACCAAGACTTTAGACGTTTTCCCCAAAGGAAGAAAACGGCCTCCATTCTCGAGGGCTTCGCCCGGGGCTTTGCCCGCTCGGGGCTTACAATGCTTGGATCCCAATGGCCATTTGGGGGTCCCAAGACTTTTGCCTAGTTAACGGCGCTCGTCGTATTCTGGCGAGACTTACCCAGCACATCGTTTACGGGACCGGCGATCACGTCAGACTTTCTGGGGGGTGATTCCCAGGCCTCAAAGGCCATTTGTGGAATCGCCGCCACCTTCAGGGTTCCAGCAAGCCCCTTTGGGGATCAAGCTTGTCCCACTTAGTGATCGCCGTAATTCTTTATGTCGATCGGCAATTCCGATCGTCAGGGAATCCCTGGAATTTTTGGACACGAATTTCGTGAATTTTCGTTTTATTTTATTGACATAGCGCCTCATTAAAAAACTCCTTTCGGAGAAAAAGAGCACGCTTTGTTATTGCAATACATTGGAGAATTTGAAAACATTTCAGAAAATTTTAAAGATATCTGGCTCCGGCGACTCCGCCTTGTTTACTTTCTCGCCTGCAATCAACTATAATAGTAGCGCAAGCTCAAACCATTGAACGACCGAGATAACCGCCTTCCATCGAGCTCTTCTAAGTGATAGGCCCCATTACCAAGAACTTTAATAATGCGGTAGGGCCCTTCCCAGTTAGGAGTAAGCTTGTTCCCAGGGGCCCCCGATCGCCACTTAAGGACCAGGTCGCCGACCTGCATATCTCGGACGCGAACCCTGCTGTTGAACTTTGCCGCCACGCGCTGCTTCATCGCTGTTTCCCGAATGTGCGCCTCGTCGCGCGTTTCCGACAAAAGGTCCAGCTCCCTCGCCATGTTGGCCTGGTTTTCCCCTTCAAAACCTGGTTGAGTCCGCCATGTAAAGTTGTCAATCTCCACCGGCAACATGGCATCTACCCCATAGGTCATTCTAAAGGGGGTTTCCCTTGTAGTGGATTGCACAGTGGTGTTGTTCGACCACAGCACCACCGGAAGTTCATCCAACCAAGTTCCCTTAGCCTCCGTAAGCCGTCGTCTTAGTCCTCGTAGGATTACCCTGTTCGCAGATTCCACCTGCCCGTTCGTCTGCGGATGACCCAATCGATGGCAGATGAAGTTTGGATCAATTTCAGGCATGTCTTTGCAGCTCCAAGCAAACAAGTCTAAGTTCTCCCCAAGCAGTTTTGTCAGGCGCGTCTCCTGCTCTTCCGTCAGTCTGGTCCCAATCTTCAAAGTGCGATCGCCAAACTTTAGCGCCTTCGTTTCCTCAATTGGCGTGGGCCTATTTACTCGCCCCTCGCCCCGGGGATCAAGATTTTCATCCGAAGCTTCGATTTCATAACATCTATGACCGACCAACGCACTCTTCTTGCCGTACAAGTTAAGGCAATTATTGTAACACTCCCTCGCCATCTTCTGGTCCACCTTCAGCTTTCCCACCTTTCCACTGCTTAGAGGATACTTGACCGCCAAGTGGGCTGTTGAAATTACAGCACAAAGGCGATTCAATGTATTTCGCCCAATGATGACATTGTAAGATGCCACCACCTGGAGAACCAGATACCTTACCTTCAAAACCCTGGCACACTCATCTTCCCCAAATATCGTGTCTAGATCAATGTATCCTCGCACCATTACTTGCTCCCCCGCGAAACCTACCAAGGTTCCCGCATATGGAGTCAGATCATTGTCAGTTAGTCCCAACTTGTCAAATGCATCACCATAGATAATATCGGCCGAACTACCCTGATCCAGGAGTACCCTTCTAACATTGAAACTGTTCATCCTTAACTGCACCACGATCGGGTCATCCTTATGAGGCTTTATCCCCTCAAAGTCTGCCATCGAGATTGTTATGTCAGGGTGTACGAATCCAAAAGCGACCTCATGAACGGAATTAACGGCACGAACATGGCGTTTCCGCGCCGCATGGGTGTCGCCACCGCCGCCAAATCCTCCGGCGATGGTGTTTATGGTCCCGACGGGCGGTCCTGAGTGTTGAGCGAACGTGTCATCAGTCCCTCTGGTGGCGATAGCCGCTGATTCTTGCTTTTTCTTGCCCTTAGTGTCCGCTCGCTCCTCCTCCCGCTTATGCGCTTTGTTCTGATCGCCACCGTTGCGCCACGGACCTTGGCGATTTCCTTGATTCCCCGCCCGAATCAGCTTATCAATCTCCCGCTGCAAAGTCCAACAGTCATCCGTATCGTGCCCGGCGGACCGGTGGAACTCACACCACTTCTTGGGATTGGCGTCCCGTGGCTGATATTTTGGGGCCTCCGGTTCATCCACTAGATTTGCGTCCCTCGCCCCTCGGAGCATATCCGATAAATCTGTGTTCATCACCATATCAGTTTCCTCCCGCTGGCGATGAGACTTAGATTGCCAAGGCCGACGTTGTTCATAATCATCGCGCCGTGGATACAACTGTTCCTTGGTCGGTTTGAATACCGCCTTCCCCTTATCTGGTCTCTGCTGCTTGCCATCCCCCTTATCTTTGCCGCCTCTATCTTTTTTCGCGCGCTTGGGCGACGTGTCGCCCTTTTCCAACTTCGCGCGCTTTCATTTGAAAGCGTCGTCCTCCTCATCAAGAATATAAGTGCTGGCGCGAGCACGCATCTCTTCCATCGAGCGCGCCGGCTTACGTGTTAATTTGCTGTTCAACCCTCCCGGTAGCAAACCGTTTTTGAATGCTAGAGCACAAGCTCGAGGCTCCTCGTCCTCTACCTTGACCGACGCCGCGCTGTACCTTGCCATGTACTCTTTCAGTGACTCCCCCTCTTGCTGGCGAATATTGTATAGGTCATTGATCGTCACCGGCTGATTCTTATTCGCCGAGAATTGCACTAGAAACTTGGATGAGAAGTCTCTGAAATTTGAAATCGATCCGCGCGGCAAAGTTGTGAACCACGCCATCGCCGTCGATTTGAACGTCGATGGAAACATCCTGCACTTCACCGCATCTGACGCCGCAATTATCACCATCTTCGTATTGAAATACAGAAGATGATCCTTCGGATCGGAATCTCCACTGTAAGAATCCAGAACTAACGTTTTCATATTATCCGGAATCGCCACACTCTCCACATCCTCCGAGAACGGACGGAACTCAGCCACGGAATCTGCTTCTCTGCTTCCATCATCTCGCTGCTCGCGACGGTAGAAATCTAACTGAGCCTGTAGATGCTCATTCCGCTGCTGGATGTTGCCAATGCTGCGCATCAAATGGCGCCATTGCTCCTGTGTTACCGCCGGTTGTTGCTCCGGAGCAGGTGAATTCTCTGGTGAGCGCTCCAGAGATCCAACTTGTGAAGGCGATGGAGGAGGTGGTGGTGATGGAGGAGGAGGAGAAGGCGGTTGCACTCCCGTCGTTCGTACCGGAGAATCCAGGACCACGCGATGAGGTCGCCGAGGCGGCGAAATTCGCTGTCGCACTGGTGAATGATGCTGCCTCCTGCGTCGAGTCTCCATCCAAACCAGGAATGACGCAAACTCGATCGGAAAACGAACACCGGTCACAGAATCAAAATCAGAAAACCAGAGAATTGCCTGATCGCAATCAGAGATAACTTCCTGCACAATCAATCCACGTGAATGGGAGTAGAAAGTTTACAATCCCCACAGACGGCGCCAAATGTTCTAGCAATGAACATTAAAGAAAGGTATAGTACCTAGAGAGTGGTGGATTGTGCTAGAG